>NC_083409.1:12523258-12614180 GCF_020745735.1 Hemiscyllium ocellatum
GTCCTGGGATACACCTGATCAGGTCCTGGAGATTTATCTACCGTCTTGCACTTTAAGAAATCCTCTTCTGTAATGTCTTTCTCCATGATAAATATGACCTGGAATATTCATTTAAGACCTAAACCATTCCTGTGGATCCACCAGAGGTACATTGTTCATCTTCATGGGGCCCTATTCTCTCTCTAGTTACTCTTTTGCCCTTTTCTTATTTACCATAATTCTACCACTTTGTCCCTTGGTAAGTTCAGGAATTGTTTGCCCCCTTCAAATGTATCTCGAATATACCTGGTCCACATCCTCTACTATTCTTTCAGGATTTTCTGCCAACCTTTGATCCCCATTTATTTGGATCCGTTACATCCATATCCTACAGAAGTGGCATTTTCCCAGTGAAGATGTTTGACCCTGAAAAGGCCTTTGTTCTTTTCTACCATCACCTTCAACTTTGTGATACAATGATCACTCTTCCTTAAGTGTCCTCTCACTGACACATGATCCACTTGGGCCTCCTCATTCCCAAGATCCAGATCTAGCAGAGCATCCTTTCTGGACTGGAACATGCAGCTGGAGAAAATTCACATGGACACACTCTCACGACCCTGGCCCTTCTCTGTCCTTCACACTGCTACTACCCAGTCTATATTCAGAAATTAAAGACATCCCCCCCCACCCACCCCATTTATAATGACTATTACATTTGCAGGTCTCTGTAAATTCCTTGCAAATGTATTCCTCTAAATCTTTCCCACTGGCTGGTGACTTATTGACTGCACTGATGATTCTGTAGATCTTGGTGTTCCTCTCTGATAGTCCCTCCTGGCTCCCACAGCTCTGCCAAGTTAGTTTAAACCCTCTCCAACAGCACGAGTAGATCACCTCAAAGGAGCTCAGTGCCAGCTCTGTTCAGGAGCAACGCTGTCTGGTCTATCCAGGTCCATCTCCCCCAGACCCAGTCCCAATGTCACAAGAATCTAAAACCCTCCCTCCTGGATCCTCTTTCCAGCCCACAGTCACTTGTGTTATCCTCCTGCTCCTCTTGTCACTTGCCTGGGGCACTGGGAGTAATCTGAAGATTCCTATTTTTGAGTTCCTGATGTTAATTCCCTTCTGAGCTCCCTAAATTCTGACTGCAGGACTACATCCCCTTTCTCCCTCTGTCACTGGGACCGATGTGGACCACGACTGCTGCCTGTTCCCCCTCTCCCCTCAGGGTGCTCTGCAGTCGCTCAGTGACATCCTTGACCCTGGCACCAGGGAGACAACACACCATCCTGGCTTCTCATCTGCAGCTGCAGAAATACCTATCGATGCCCTCACTCTCGAATCTCCTTTCATGATCAGTCTTCCAGTCTTCCTATATACCCCCCTCCCCCCAATACAGCTGAGCCACCAGTGGTGCCATGGGTTTGGCTCTGGATGCACTCCCCAGATGAACCATCATTCTCATCAGGATTCAAACTGATCCTGGTTGGAGAGTGGGATACATTCAGGGGATTCCTGTACTAGCTGCCTGGTCTTTTGGACTGGCTGCTGCTCCCCCATTCCCTATCTCCCTGCATACTCTGAAGCTGCAGAGTGACCACATCTAGAAACGTGCTCTCCACGGAGCTCTCAGCCTCACGGACGCTCCTCACTGACACAGCTGCTGCTCAAGCTCCGAAATCCGGAGCTCCAACTGCTGTCACTGACCACACTTCCTGCACTCATGGTATTCCAGGAACTGGGAAGCATTCTGAAATTCCCACATGGATGCACACTTTCTCCACTCTTTGGTTGTCTCTGGCAAAGTTCTAATGACAAACAGCTCCAGCAGGGCTCACAGTCCAGTGGGTTCAGTGTTCAGGATTTTGGGAAAACTCTCCAGAAGTCTTTAAGAAATAGGAGCAGAAATCAGCCAATCAGCCCATTGAATCTGCTCTGCCATTTGATCTTGGCAGATATGCTTCTCACCCCATTCTCCTGCCTGCTCCACAGGAACGTTCGATCCCCTTAACATCACAAAACCTATCTATCTCTGTCTTTAATACACTCAGTGACTTGGCCTCCACTGCCCTCTGTAACAATGAGTTCCACAGATTCACCACCCTCTGGCTGAAGAAAGTCCTCCTCATCTCAGCTCTAAAGGGTCGGCCCTTCATTCTGAGGCTGCACCTTGGTTACCGAGTCTCTCCTGTTTTTGGAAACATCTTCTCTGCATCCACTCTACGCATGTCTATCAGTATTCTGTAAATTTCAATAAGGTCCCTCATTCTTCTAAACTCCAGCAAGTACAGACCCAGAGTCCTCAACCACGCCTCATATGACAAGCCTTTCATCCCCAGGATCATTCTTGTAAACCCCTTCAATGCCAGCACGTTGTTTCTTAGAATATGGGTCCCAAATCTGCTCACAATATTCCAAATGTGGTTTGACTAGAGCCTTACACAGCCTCAGCAGTACATCTCTGCTCTTGTATTCTGGCCCTATTGAAATGAATGCGAAGATTTCATTTGCCTTCCCAAGCACAAACTGAACCTGCCTGTTAACCTGAAGGGAAACCTGAATGAGGTTTGTGCTTTAGATTTCCAAAGACTTTCCTCATTTAGAAAACAGTCTTTGCATTTGTTCTTCCTCCCAAGTGCATACCCTCACACTGTCACACATTGTATTCTATCTGCCAACTCTTTGCCCACTCTCCAAGCCTATCCAGGAGCTTTTACAGCCTTCCCACTTCCTTAACACTACCTGTCCCTTCACCTACCTCATGTCACCTGCAAACTTAGCAACAATGTCTTCACTTCCTTCATCCGGATTGTTAATGTATAACGTGAATAGTTATGGTCCTAAAATTAGCACCTGCAGAACTCTACTCGTCACCAGCGGCCATTGTTCCTCATGCTCTGCTTTATGCCAACCTGCCAGTCCTCAGTCCATGCCAGTACATTGCCCCTAATACTGTGGGCGCTTATCTTATGTCAAATGCCTTCTGGAAATCCAAAAAGATTACTTCCTCGGACTCTCTTTTGTCTGATTGGTTCATTGCCTCCTCAAAGAATTCTAACAGATTTGCCAGGCATGACGTCTCCTTGATGAAGCCATTGCACTTCCAAGTCCTCTGCAATTTCATCCTTAAATTGAAGTCTAAAACCTTACCAACAACTGAGTCCTGGCTAACTGGCCGATAATGTCCCATCTTCTACCTCCCTCCATTCTTAAACAGGGGGTGGTATGTGAGCCATTTTCCTGTCCCTTGCCCCTACCAAATCCGTCCCCATTTCACCTCCACACCCTGACTCCATTGATTCCTGAAAGATCATCTCCAATACCTCCACAATCTCCTCAGCGATCTCCTTCAGAACACACTGGTGTAGTTCATCCAGTCTGGGTGAGTTATCCACATTCAGACCTTCCAGCTTCCCCAGTACCTCCTCCTTAGTGATGGCCACGACACGCCCCTCCGACCCCTGACAGTCTTGAATTACTGGGACACTGCTGGCGTTTTCCATGGTGCAGACTGATGCAAAGTATCTATTCAATTCCTCTGCTATTCCTAATTTTCCTGTTATTCTTTCTCCAGCCTCATTTTCCAGTGATCCATAGTCTATTTTTGACTCCCTCTTCCTTTTTATACACCTGATAAAACTCCTGCAATCTTCTTTTATATGACTGGCTAGATAACTCCCACATTTCACATTCTCCACCCTTAATGCTTTTTCAGTTATCCCCTGCAGGTTTTTAAAGGCTTCCTAATCCTCCGGCTTCCCACTATTCTCCACCATATTGTATGCCTTTTCTTTTGCTTCTATGCTGTCCTTGACCTCCCCCATCAGCCATGGTTGCCTTGTCCTCCCCTTGGTATGTTTCTTCTTTTTTGGGATGAGTTCCTGTTCTGCTTCCTGAATTACGCCCAGAAACTCTGCTGTTTGCTGCCCCACCATCTTACCTGCTCGGCTCCCCTTCCAACCAACTCTGGCCAGCTCCTTCCTCATGTCTTTGGAGTTACCTTTACTCAACTGAAATACTGTTCCATCTGATTGCAGCTTCTCCCTCTCAAACTACAGGGGGAATTCTATCATATTATTTTCACTTATCCACAGTTAAACTCACTCATCATGTTTGCCTCAATACACATCACTGAATCCAGACCTGCCTGTTCCATCATGGCTCAACCACAAGCTGCTCCAAAATCCATCTCGTCGACATTCCATGAAATCCTTTCCTTGAGATACACTACCCAGCCCACCTATCCATTGAAGTCTGCCCTGACATTTTCTGTCTCCTGACTGATTTCCTTCCCCACACCCTGATTACTGCTTGGAGATCTGGACATAACTTGCATCAGATTCTTTATTTATTGCAGTTCCTCAGCTCTACCCACTCACATTCTACACCTTCTAACTCTACATCACTTCTTGCTATTGATTTAATTTCATTTCTCACTAACAAGGCAACTCTTCCCCCTCTGCCCATCTGCCTGTCCTTTTGATAGGACATGTAACCTTGGATATTTAGTTCCCAGCCCGAATTCCCTTACAGCCATGTCCCTGTGATACCCACAACATCGTACCTGCCAGTTTCAATCTGCACTACCAGCCCATTGTGTATATTGTGTGCATTTAAGTACAACACCCTCAGTCCTGCATTGACTGCCCTCATTCCCATCATTGTCCCCTTATCTGCTGTGCTTTATGTTCGATTCCTGATCCTTTCTGTCCTTTTACATCTTCTAGAAACTTGAATAACCTTTCCTGAGCCCTCCTCCACTTTAACTAGCTTAAATTCCTTAGAAACTCAATTTACCTCAATGTGTGGCATCACTATTACTCCCTTACTCGGAATGCTTTGTGCATTTAGATACAACCTCTTTAAGTTTGTACTATTATTGATTTTCCCTGCACTTTCATGGTTCCTTTGATGTTCAAAACTTCCATCCCTTTTATTTTTTGGTAACAATCAATCCCATCACTAACCAGCAATCCTACCTTCTCCTTTACCTTCCATTTTCTCATTTTCCATCCAACTGAACCAAATTACTTTCTCTTTGGGTTGAGTTCAGGACAATGTTTATCGTTGAGCCAACATCATTATTGCTTTTTGATCTCATTGCTTCTAGTGGGATCTTGCTGTGCAGAAACTGGCTGCCACGTTACTGACATTGCAACAGTGACTGCTTGTCAACCAAAAATGCCTGAAAATGTCTTTGGGAGAGCCTGAAGTGTTAAGGGCTGGATTGAAATACAATTAGAGTCAGAGGGATGGACAGCACAGAATCCGACCCTTCGGTCCAACTCGTTCATGCTGACCAAATATCCAAAATTAATCTAGTCCCATTTGCCAGCATTTGGCCCATATCCTCTAAACTCTTCCTATTAATATACCCATGCCTTTTAAATGTTGTAATTGTCCCAGCCTTCACCACCTCCTCTGGCAGCTCATTCCATACATTTAACACCCTCTGAATGAAAACGTTGTCCCTTAGGTCCCTTTTAAATCTTTCCCCTGTCACCGTCAGCCTATGCCTTCCAGTTCTGGACTCCCCTGCTCTGGAGAAAAGATCTTCTCTATTCACCCTATCTATGCCGCTCATGATTTTATAAACCTCTATACGGTCACCCATCAACCTGCAATGATCCAGGGAAAACAGCCTCAGCCCATTCAGCCTCTCCCTTTTGCTCAAATCCTCCGACCTTGGCAACATCTTTGTAAATCTTTCTGAACCATTTTAAGGTTCACAACATTTTTCCTGTAGCAGGGAGACCAGAATTGCACACAGTATTCCAAAAGTGCCCTAACCAATGTCCTGTACAGCCGCAACAGCTCCCAACTCCAATAATCATTGCACTGACCAATAAAGGAAAGCAAACCAAATGACTTTGTCACTCCCCTACCTACCTGCAACTTCATCTTCAAGGAACTATTCTTCATTTTTTGGATGAACTGAGAGTCTTTCAGTTGTGAAAGATGCCATTCCATGGCACTATTGGATGAAGAGCAGGCAGTTCCCCCTGGTGTCCCTGGTCAATATTTATCCCCCAGTCAAAATCACTCAGAATGTATTTCTCTGCTAATTATCACATGGTGTTTGGGATCTCACTGTGCACAGTCTGCTAGAAAGATCCAGTGGGACATCCTGAGCTGGGGGCAGGTGCTACACAAATGCAAGTCTTTCTTTAAGGGTTGGAGTCTCCTGATCCGGATCCTCATCCATTGTCTGCGCACTCTCACCTTCCGGGGTCATGAGGTCATTAGGAGCAGTGACCCTATCTGACCCTAGGACACTGAGACTATTTGCAGCCTCACCCTTGACCTCAGCCCAGCAGTGTGCAGCAAGGTTTGAAATATAATCTAGAACCTTCTACACAGATACCCAACGTGACTCTTTCCCGAAGTGTGTGGATCCGAGTCTGCGCCAATGTTCTCGGACAAAGTTCTCCTGATCTGTGGGTGATCGGAGGTTTGTTAAAGAGATATTGAGCTCCATCCCACTTTCCAGCTCTTGCTCCATAGCTCTGGAGGTTTCGCTGTTTCAAGTGAATATCTAAGTGTTTTTTCAATGTGATGAGGGTTTCTGCCTCTCCCACCCTTTCAGACAGTGAGTCCCACATCCCACCAACCTCTGGGTGAAAACAAATACCCTCAACTCCCCTCTAATCCTGCCCCCAACTGATTTCAATCTCTCCCCAGGGTTATTGCCCTCTGTGCTGGTGGAAATCAGTCCTTCCTACACACTCTATCCAAGTCCCTCATCATGTTACACACCACCATCAAATCTTCCCTCAGCCTCCTGCGATCCAAAGAAAACAGTCCCAGCCAATCCAATCATTCCGCAAAGCTCAAAGCCCCCATTCCAGATAAACTACTCCTCTGTCCTGTAATGTGGTGACCAGAACCATACACTGTTCCCTCACTGTGCTCTAACTGGGGTTTTATACAGTTCCAGAATAAACAAACTTCTTGCTTTCACAGTCAACCAAAAATGAGATAAGGGAGGTGATGGTCTAATGGTGTTATTGCTGAGCTGTTAATCCAGAGATCCAGGTAATGTTCTGGGGACCAGGGTTAGAATCCAGCAGATGGTGGCATTCAAATTCAATCAAGAAAATCTGCAATTAAGAGTCTAATGATGACCATGAAACCATTGTTGATTGTCAGGAAAAAGCATCTGATTCCCTAATGTCCTTTAGGGAAGGAAACTACCATCCTTACCATGTGACCCCAGACCCACAGCAATGTGGGTGACTCTAAACTGCCCTTTGGGTGATTAGGGATGGGCAATAAATGCTGCCGATCCAGCAATGCCCTCATTCCATCAAGGGAAAAAGAAAAACAGTTTATCCCATGTGTCTTCTGAACCACCTCACTGACCTGCATTCATTAGTCACCATGGCCACATCTTCCAGCTCCACACCCATCTGACTTCCAGCTTCAAACTGACGAGAGACATTCCTTCATTATCTGAGAAACAGATCGAAAAATCAAACACAGGAGCAGCAGTAGGCCATTCGGCCCTTCAGGCCTGCTCCACCATTCAGTATGATCATGGCTGATCATCCAACACAGTCCCCTGTTATGCTTTCTCCCCACATTCTTTGATCCCTTTAATCCTAAGAACTATATCTAATTCCTTCTTTAATACACATTGCATCTAATTCCCTTTTGCTGGAAAAATGGATGACAATTATTGGGTTGTTGTCTGTTGACCAGTATGGACGCAATTGGCTGATGAGCCTTTTCGGTCTCTATGAATCTTTGACCCTATTATTATATATTATGAATAACTGGGTACCAAGGACTGACCCCTGTGACACCCTAAGTTGTAATTACCTGCCATTCAGAAAAAGACTCCTTCTTTCTGTGCTGTCGGCCAACCAGTACCCAATCCATGTCAGGACATGGCCCCAATCCTCTTGTTCATTTGGTCTAGATCTGGAAGTCCCACCTTTACTCTTTGTAGGAACAGATTCTGAATGATCTCTGACTCGTCCATCGAGGGCTCCCACTGCCCTGACACTGATTTCCCATCATGTCACTGCTTCCAGTCCACTTTTACCAAAGCACCACACAGTTTAGTTAAATGAAAACTTTTACACTTACTGCACTTCCATCCATAGTCTCATTCTCACTGAGTTTTGAGCACTGTCGCTGAAATGCTCCCCCAGTGATAACCCTTCCAGTTGCTCACAGTCATTCCATAAACAATGGTCTAAAACTGTCCCTTTTTCTCAGCTGCTTCACCATCACCTTCTCAGGGGCAATTAGGGATGGGCAATAAATGCTGGCCCTGCCAGTGACCCTCACATTCCCAAGAAGCAATTTGAACAATGCCTGTTCATTTGTCAGGTTTATTCTGTATTGACCAAAAATGTTCAAAAAGATTGTATTGCCAGTGAATATTGTGAAGGTTGAATTCCCTTCGAATGACAGGGATTAAAATTGCTCCTCTTATCTTTCAGGCCGTGACAACTCTCAGCCCAAGCTGACCCTGCTGCCTCCCTCCCCGGAGCAGGTCAATGCCAAGGGCACTGCCACCCTGGTGTGCCTTGCCAATCACTTCTATCCCGATGAGCTGGAGGTGCAGTGGAAGAAGGACGGTGCAGTCATTTCGGACGGGGTTCAGACCAGCAACTACCTGCGAGCTTCGGACAGCACCTACAGTGTCAGCAGCCTGCTGACCCTCTCTGGGTCTGACTGGGAGTCCAACGCTCGCTTCTCCTGTGCCCTCACCCACGTGACCCTCCCCTCTCCCCTCAGCAAGAGCATCAGGAGATCAGAATGTGTGTAGAGTGTTGGAGACAGTCCACAGAGGAGACACAACTTTAAATAGAACAGGGCTGAGCTGGCAGGACAAAGGTCATTGTCAGCACTGAATTTCAACTCTCTTCCTTCTCAGGACTGGCTCAGAGAACCTTCTGAGGTTTGGATGTTAAAGCAGGTCATTGTGACAGTGTCAAGAGAGCTTTACGCTGTGTCAAACTCCATGCTGTACCTTGTCCTGGGAGTGTTTGATGGGGACATGGTTGACTTGTGATGCCAAGTAAAATCTCTTGAAGTTGCTGAAGACTGTCAGCTGTACAAAACAATGTGGACCTCAGAATTCTCTGCTTCAGTAAACCAGATCTCCTTCCTGCTCAGCCGCCAGTTCAAATTTAAAGTTTGGTCACTGTTTAAAGGGACAGGATTATCGTGTTATTGAGAAAATCTCCACAAGTGTTTTTCTCAAGCTCCAATGTGGCTGTGAATTTGTGCAGCTTCCTCTATCTGGGCTGTTAATTGCAGTTGTTTTTTTTCTGTCAATGTAAATCTGGAAAAGGGAATAAAGGTGAAGATTCAGTCTCTGTCTGGTGTATGCTTTGGAAATAGATGACCTCCCCCACACCTCAGTTGATTGGCTGCATTTCAGCAGGTCATTGTCAAGATTGGCTGGTTGGCCTGTCAATCAATTACAATTATCAATCATTAATCATTCCAAAAAGAACAGAAACTGAAAGCTGTTAGGACTCAATAAGTACAATCTGATGCATTCCCTCTTCACTTTGTTGGTCCAGGCCCAGCTGATGGGATCGTACTGTGCAATCTCTGCTACATGTTGGTAAGCTGCTGAAACAATCTCCTGCCATTCACCAACATTGTCGGCCTTATGTGTCTCTCTGAGCGTGATTGTTTAATTTAATGTTGCCTGTAGGTCTCTGAGTGTGGGTTTGTTACTCAGTGAGACACCCACAGACAGCACTGAGCAACAACACCCACATTCGGAGACTCCTGCAGGCAGCATGGAGTGTGAGCAGTGCTGCTCTGTCTCTCAGTGTGTGTGTTACTCTGTGCTGCCTGTAGGTGTCTCTCTCAGTGTGAGTGTGTTACTCTGTGCAGCCTGTAGGTGTCTCTCTCAGTGTGAGTGTGTTACTTAGTGCTGCCTGTAGGTGTCTCTCTCAGTGTGAGTGTGTTACTCTGTGCTGCCTGTAGGTGTCTCTCCGAGGTCTGTGTCTCCGAGCGATCGATTGAGAATGGGCTTTGTGCTGGGGATTGAAGATTAGGCTTTAATCTTCTCAAATCATGAATGAAAAACAGTTCAGACTTGTGCCCGAAACATCGAATTTCCTGTTCCTTGGATGCTGCCTGACCTGCTGCACTTTAACCAGCCACACATTTACTACAAAGTCACAGATTCCCATATCTAACTGGACCACACCTCCTCCCATTCAGTATCCTGCAAGAACTCCATCCCATTCTTCCAATTCCTCTGCCTCCGCCCCATCTGCTCAGATGAGGAGACCTTCCACTGACCATAGATGTCCACCTATTACGAACAACGTGCTTTTCCTCCTTCTGTCATCCAACGCACTCCTCCCTTTCCCACTCCACTGCTCTTAATCCAGCCCCCTCCAAACACAATTAAAACAGAGTCCCCATTGTCCTCACCTATGAGCCCACCTATCTCCGTATCCAAAACATCATCCTTAAACACTTCTGCTAACTCCAACTAGACCACACCACCAAATACATCTTCCTCTCCCCACCACTGGATGCCTTCCATAAGGACCATTCTCTTTGACAATTCTTGGTTTGCGTCACTCTCCCACCTACCCTCCCGAATCCCAGGTACCTTCCCTGCTACTCAAAACGATGCAAAGCCTGCCGGTACTCTAATCCCTCACCTCCATCCAGGGCCCCAAGCAGTCCTTCCAGGTGAGACAGAGGTTCACCTGCCTCTCCTCCAACCTAATTCACTGCACCAGGTGCTCCCGATGTAGTCTTCTCTACATCGGGAAGACCAAACATAAACTTAGGGAATGGTTCACCGAGCATCTTAGCTGGGACCGGAGGGGCTGACTTGACCTCCCAGTCACTATCTATTTTAATTCCCCTTCCCACTCCCTTTCTGAAATGACCATCCTTGGCCCCCTCCATTGGCACAACAAACCAAACTGCAAATTGGAGGAACAACACCCCATATTACGCCTGGGCGGCTGACAGCCCAGAGGACTCAACATTGAGTTCTTCAATTTCATATAACCACCCTTCCCACTCCCCTGTCTCCCTTCCAAATCTCTCTCCCTCCCTTCCACTCCTTCCTGCCAGCTACCGCATTCATTCCTCCCATTGACCAACCAGGTCATAACCTCTACCTGTCATCACCAATCCCCACTTCATCATCCTGTCCCTGCCACCCCCTTTATCTTAGCTCTCCCTACACCACCACCCCCCCCCGCCCCCCATTCTTGAAAAAGAGTTACACACCGAAATGTCAACTAAGGCGGCACGGTGGCTCAGTGGTTAGCACTGCTGCCTCACAGCACCAGGCACCTGGGTTCAATTCCCGCCAGTCTATGTGGAGTTTGCACATTCTCCCTGTATCTGCCTGGGTTTCCTCCGAGTGCTCCAGTTTCCTCCCATAATCCAAAAATGTGCAGGTCAGGTGAATTGGCTGTGCTAAACTGCCCACAGTGTTAGTCAGGGGTAAATATTGAGTAGAGGAATAGGTTTGGGTGGGTTGCTCTTCGGAGAGGCGGTGGAGACTTGTTGGGCTGAAGGGCCTGTTTCCACACTGTAGAGAAGGGGGCAGCACGGTGGCTCAGTGGTTAGCACTGCTGCCTCACAGCACCAGGGTCCCAGGTTTGATTCCAGCCTTGGACGACTGTCTGTGTGGATTTTGCACATTCTCCCTGTGTCTGCATGGGTTTTCTCCGGGTGCTCTGGTTTCCTCCCACAGTCCAAAGATGTGCAGATCAGGTGAATTGGCCATGATAAATTGCCCATCGTGTTAGGTGCATTATCCAGAGGGGAAATGGGTCTGTGTGGGTTACTCTTTGGGGTAAGTGTGGACTGGTTGGGCTGAAGGGCCTGTTTCCATACTGCCGGGAATCTAATCTAATCTACTCCGCTGCCTGGCTTGCTGTGTTCCTCCAGCCTCCTCCCTCTCTACATTGAATGGGGACAGCAGGAAAGGGCTGAACAATCAAGTATCAGGGCCATAAACAAATGGGACATGAAACAGATAGATGCATTGAGGTGGTCATTCACAAAGAGAAAACCAAACTGGAAATGAAACATTCAGACACCGTGGACCGAATTTAATATCAGAAAGTGTGAGACCATGCACTTTGGTCAGAATAATCTAAAGGCCGACTATTATTTAAATTGTGAGAGATTCCAACAAAGTACAGTACAGAGTGATCTGGGTGTTCTTGTGCATGGGACACTGAAAGTTAGTGTAGGTACAGCAAGGAATTGAGAAGGCAAATGGAATTTTCACCTTTATTGCTGGGGGTTGGAATTTAAAAGTGGAGAAGTCTTGTTAAAACTGTACAGTGTGTTAGTGAGCCTGCATTTGGATTATTGTGTGCAATTTTGGTCCCTGTATTTAAGAAAAGATGGATAGCCATTGGAGTCTCCCTCCTGCTCCTATTTCCCATGTCCTTGTGTGCTCCAGTGTCCTTCCCTCACAGCAGAGCTGGTTGGAGCCTGCCTGCAGTAACAGCCTCCAGTCTCTGGGTGGTGCTGCCAAATGATCTGCCTTGCCCAGACTGTCACAGTTCCCACGTTACAACAATATCAGAAGTATTCCATTGGCTGCAAAACATTTTCAAACATCTTATGTTCAAGGACGGTATAACAGAAATATAATTCTCTCTCTTTTTATATTTTATCTCCATGCCTTCCCATCTATTACCTAACAACATTCTACACTTGTGTCAAGTCCAGAATTAATCATGAATCTCTGGGAGAGCTTAATCTATGACAACACTGGGATTAATGACCACCTCCTCAGTGGGCTTTGTGGGTGAAGGTCAATAGCAGTCTCATTGTGAGTCAATCAGTGTTTTAGATTAGATTAGATTACTTACAGTGTGGAAACAGGCCGTTCGGCCCAACAAGTCCACACCGACCCGCCAAAGCGCAACCCACCCATACCCCTACATTTACCCCTTTTACCTAAGACTATGGGCAATTTAGCATGGTCTGTGGGAGGAAACCAGAGCACCCAGAGGAAACCGACGCAGACACGGGGAGAATGTGCAAACTCCACACAGTCGCCTGAGTCGGGAATTGAACCCGGGTCTCTGGCGCTGTGAGGCAGCAGTGCTAACCACTGTGCCACCATGCCACCCACTATTGTTATTGTTCTGGGTGGAGACAGTACAGACCAACCTCAGACCCTGTAATCTGATTGAGATGAAGGGTTAGCTCTACACCTGGCTCACACACATAGTGAAGCAGGGATTCCCCATATTGCGAGAGTAAATGGAACTAACAAACTGGGTGGGCGTGACACCCCCACCCTGTCCCCAAGAGAGTGGGGACAGGAACAGTAATGTTCTCAGAGAGAAAGGATAGTAAAAATGGGACAACACAGAGAGAGGACAGGAAGCATGACACTCCCCAGAGACAGGCAAACAGTATCTGTCTGCTCCCCACTTTCTTGTTGTGACATATGTCGTTGGGAAATTGGTTTGGTTTATATTTTCTCAATTGTATTTAGGTTTGCTGAGGTGATTTGGTAACAATGATTCCAATTCCATATTTTGTGTGGCAGCAGATCTACTGAAGGTCATCCTTTCATTTGGAGGTTGCCCAGGTTTCTGTCCAGGCTGATGCAGTATGGTCTACAGTGCTGCTCCTATTGGGCTAATCCATCACACACGAGGGAATCTGACAGACACCTTCTCTTTGTGCTGGCAAAGGAAGACATTTGTTTATACTGTAAATACGGCCAAAGAATTTAGTTAGTGGACGTAATTCCAGCTGAATATAATGTTCTGATGTTCATGATGGGATTAATCATGACAGTTCCCACTTGCCTTTACACTGATGGTGGAACAGGAAGCCACCATGCAGTGATCTCCTGGCTCACACTGAGAAACAAAGTTGATGGTATAACTGCAGAGAGCAAGACAATGGCTTGGACTCACCGAACAACCAGAGGCTTCAGCCAACAACTGGGTCACAGGCAAATGGCGTGTTGTATAAACTCTCAGTATCTCAGGGAACAAACACAACTACTGAGTTACAAAGCTGAACAAGACTTTTTATGAAAATTGGCATTCCAAAAATAAATTCCAAACACAATATGTGTAAATATTGAGTGCAATCTCATTACAAAGACTACATCATTTTCATTGAAAGCTGGACGATAATGAGATGAGAATTCAAACAACCACCCACTCTATCACACGGTGTTCTCATCATAACACATTTGCAAGCCTCTTAAAACATGGAAGGAGAGGGAAACATTGCAAACTATATTACCATGAGTGAGGATCCATTAAAAACTAGGATCATGATGTTAAATGCTCCCAGCCATAAACAACACTGATGCATTCACATCATTAGTTTGTTAAATGATGTTAAAAAGTCTGCCAACCACTTTCATGAAGAAGAAATATTGAAATCTCAAGAGGCAATGATGACTTTTTTTCAGGACTATAGTAAGGAAGCAGCAGCTGACATATGAACTCCAACAAACTAATGATAACATGGACTGAATACAGAGCAGGCCCCTGAGAGAGAGAGAAAAATCAACAGCAGAGATCTGTCCAGTGCTGGGAGCATTTTAGACAAGACGCCTTGTTGCCAGCAAGTTACTGCAGCTTGAAAACTCCAGTACGGTCAGAAAGAGAAAAAGGACAATGTGCAGATTGTTGAACAGGCCCCTACACCTGGGCCTGAGGCAGGAGCCCAAGCTCCAACACACTGGCCTCACTTCACAACAACCTTACACAGTGTGGGGTCATGAACTCCGGCCATCAATCCCTCTGGGACCGGGATGGAGTGAGGGAACAGGGACAATTGTAGAAGAGTCAATAAGGAGTAAAGCAAGATGGAGAGGGTGTGTTGGAAAGGGGTTAGAGGAGGAAATATACTTTGTGCCACTCAGTACAGACATCATCTACGTGTATCACAGAATGAACAAACAAAAGTCACACCGAAGTACTTTTCTTATCACAGGGGACCTTTTCATTGTAGTGTGATAAGTACCCTGCTTCTGAAGCTGTACACTCTCTCTCTGGGTCTCTCCAGATTGAGCCTGTTCGCTCCAAGCAGAGTCCCACTTTACTGATCAGGGACAGTGAAGCAGCTGCCCTCTAGTGGCGAGAGAGCGCTTGCACTGCTGCTGAGGATTATGGGTAAAGTCCCCTTCCATTCGCGCCCACACAAACCAGCAGCCACTTCAGCTGCTTTATTATAAACCACAAGCTGTCAAGGCGCTGTTCTTTCAACGGTGGAACTGGACGCATGGTCATACGAATTAGGGACAAATGAAGGAGATTCATCCTCTTCAGCCTGCTCCCCATGGCTGACCTGATTATTCACCTTCTTACCTTACTCTGACAGATTTTTGAGAAGCAATGACTGTCTACTTCTTCACTACAAGCATTCAGAGGTTTCAATTTCAATTCCAAAGACCTATGACCTTTGTCAGAAATCAAAACCCTGCTCATCTAGATCTTAAATGAGGGAACTTATTTTAGTTTTATATTCTTCCTGAAAAGGAAGCATTGTTTTCACAGCCACGCTGTATTCTATGCTCTTGTTGATATGACATCTGCTTTAATCAGCTGCTCTCCCATGAGAACAGCAGCCTATCCTGTCACCTTCAGTGACTGATGCACAGAAACATCCAGGTCCTACTGCCCCTACACCCACCCATACTTGTACCCTTTAGTTTGTTTTGTCTCTCCATGTTTTCCTTCCAAAATGAATCAGTGACATCTCTTTCTGTTAAATTCTATCTGTGACCATTTGTTCATCCCATTACCTATACCCTTTTTGAAGTTCCACACTATCTTTTTCATGAGTCGCAGTAGATCCAAGTTTCATACCATCAGCAAATTTTGAAACCCTGCCTTGTGCACTCAGATTTAAATATTTTAAATAATTTTTAGAATGAACTATTTTATAAACTATTTTAAATCAAGCCTCAAATTTATTGCCCATCTCTAGTTGCTTGGACTGAGTTCTGAGCCAGATTATGGGGCTGTTAAGAATGAATCACGTCACTGTGGGACTGGAGTCACAGACAGGGTGATGACTGGGTTCCCTTGTCCAAACTACATTCATGAACATGACATTGAGTTTCCTGGGTTTTTTGTTCAGATCCCAGCACCTTCCTTCCCAGATATTACATGGCTCACCACCGCCCTCTCCAGGACAATTAGGGAAGTACAACAAATAGCAGCCATTTTTGTGCCCGCCCATCCCAGGAGAAATCAAAATAAATGAGATACACTTCAAATGATCAAACTGGTGTGTCTTGAATTCATCTCTTTGAAAAACTGGAGCCTAGGCGAGAAATAGAGCCATGACATGGGTGACCCTGGTTTGTCAGACTGAAAGGTGGAGTGTCCTTCGGATTGACACTGGGATCAGACACAAAATGAATTACACTCAAAGACCGAACACACGGCTATCAAAGCGGGTCACCAAACTGCAAAGAGCAGCAATTTATCTGGAAGAACTCAACAGGTATCAGTGGGTGTAAGTGCTTTCGGCAGGCAAGTGTCAGATATTGTTGAACACACAAGAAACACAGTCACACAGAAAGGAAAGCTATTGGGATAGAGCAGGGAAACGGGAATAACTGAATTTCTCCACTGAGAGCTGGAAGAAGTTTTCTTGGTTGTAACTCCTCTGAGAACAATAAAGGTTGAAGGGCCGTTTATATTATAGACAACACTGCAGCACGCAAGAAAGGATGTTGAGTGACAGATCTCCTTTAAATTGGAAACAATATCAGAAATAAAGGTCAATGTGATTTTGGATTGAATATTGAGAGTGAGGAGATGGAGGGGAGAGTGACCATGGCAGCTGTCCTGAAGAATGGTTAGGTCATGGCTAGAATGGTGCACAGTTAGAGGCTGCTTTGAGATACAATACATAATGGGACGTGGACAGGGGATCAAGGGTCACAAGAAATGTGCAGGATAGCAAATGGAAAATACCATGGAAATTGCAGGATTACACGGATAGGGTCGGGGAGGTGTGGGTCGGGGTGGGGTGACCTTCAAAGGGTCGGTATGAGCTTGCTGTGCTGTGTGGCCTGCTTCCATTCTGTAGGAATTCCTCGATTCTGTGATTCTATGAAGGCCAGAACAGGATCTCAACAGTGGAGGGAGGGTATTCTGATGTTCAAAAATTCTTAAACAAATAAACACAGTAAATGTAGATTTATCGTCAGTGCAGACAAACTGAAAGGCAAAATGACTTATTCTCCAGTCATATACCAGGTACAGAAAAGAGATCAGGAAAAACATTTTGATGCAGTTATTGGAACTTAATGATGAATGATGATAAACAGAGTGCTCCATTCAAAAAAAGACAGAATTACTTTTTAGAATTTCACTAGGCCTGAAGCAAAAGAGGAAATCAGGATCAAACAGTAATTTGAGAATATAGTACTTGAGTGAGACAAGATCCTTCTTGTGAAAACATTTCATTTTGCCTTGCTTTCTCTCCATGGATGCTGCCTGACCCACTGGGATCTCCAGAGTTTTGCTGCGCTATTTCTTACAAAATGTCTTGTTGTGTGCAAGACAAAAGCTTTGACAAAATGTCTCTTTTTTTTCAGCAACACTTGAATTTGGATCAGTTTGGAGAGAAAGCAGGGCCATGGAATCATCTTTCCCTGCAGGGAGGGAGGGGGTGTGTGTGGAATCTCCCATGGGCAGGATTCTCCTGGCTGCCACCACATCAGGAAGGCTGGAGCTTGATGATTGAACTGAATGGACAGGGCTCACTCTCACAGCCCTCAGGGCCATGGAGCCCCTTGTGATGGGGGCATCTGCTTGGTGTCAGGGCAGACAATGACATTGCAGTGGGATTGGAAATGGAACAACTCGACAATGGATGCTGCACAATGGCTGCACTGCCTCTTCCTCTCTGCCTGATCCCTCCCCACACACAGGAGAAGCTGCATTAGGAGCCTGTTCTAAAGGGCTACACAACACTGCAGCACTCCCAATCTGCAAAGAGAAGAACAGTTCTACAAAGACTTTGCCAAGAACAGATATTCCTGCAACTTCATCCACAGATGCCGAACAGACAAACAACGCGATGGGGACATGCCACGACCTAACACACTAGCCACACTACCTTATATAAAAACATCACAGAACTGACAGCTAGACTTCTCCAACCACTCATAAACTGGCCAGAAACTGACAGCCACGCTCAGACAACTCACGAGAACAAAAGGCCCAATACCCACCGTGTGAAAGACAGATGTAATTTACAAGAATCCATGCAACGTTTGCACGAAACACCTCGGACAAACAGGCAGACAACTAGCCACCCACATCCATGAACACCAACGAGCCACTAAACCCCATGAGCAGCTGTCCCGAGTAGCTATACACACAGATGACAAGGACCACAAATTCGATTGGGCCAACACTATGATCATAGGACAAGCTCAACAGAGGGCAGCCAGAGAATTTCTAGAACCATGGGCTCCATCAATAAACACATTGACCTAGACCCAGCACACTGACCACTGCAACGAACATCAGGAACCAGTAACTGGAAACAGCAGGAATGGAACCAAATAAATTCCAGAAGACACAGCACAACAGCACTTCACAGGAAGCTCCAAAGCTCTGAAGGTGTCACTGAGACAGGGGACAAAATGTCTACAAATCAACTTCCCAGCTCGGTGAGCATACCCACAACTACAGCAAGAGTGAGGGGTTTTCCTGTCCTACAGTGCTCTCCAAATCCTTACCTGCCCTCCTCATTGTCATACCCTCCTGCCCCTTACTACACATGGAATGGGACTGCCTGGTCCTGAGGCTTATAACATCCTTCTGGAACAAAGTCTCCAGGTATCTCTGCACCTCCCTGACGTGTCACCAATACTTTCAACTCAGCCTCCAATCCAAACACCCTGTGTGGGAATTGTTGTAATTTATACATTCACTACAGATGTGTTTAATCTGGGTCACTTTAACTCAATAAAGAAATATAGATCCCACTTACAAATGAAAGATACCCATTCCTCTATTAATCCAATAATTGTCTTCAGTATCTGAATCAAAGTTTTCGTGCTTTCCATTTATTGACCTTCCCGAATGGGGGTGTCCCGAAGCCCGAAGCAGTACAAGACGACATGAGGATATAGACGGGCTGGGAGGGTCAGATGGGCTGATCAGTAACAAGCGGAATTCATTCCAATAAATGTGAGTCAGTGGACTGAGTCCTCCCTGACCATGAGAGTGAGGTGAGGGCAGAGTGACAGCACTTGACATCAAGGCCTCTTTGATGGGGTGTGGCATCAAGGAGCCCGAGCAATGCAGCAGTTTTTCACCTGCTGTTCCAGGGAAGGGATCAATATCTGGATCCCTCCGAGCAACTCCTGGGAATTCTGTCATCCCAAAGGGACAAGTCGTCCTCCTCAGTTCAAACAAACAGCAGCAAGTCAGCCACACACTGTCCAAACTGTTTGGGTGAGCTGACCTGAACTCTCACAGCCTTGTGCCATGCTCTGCTGGAAGATGGAGGGACTATTGGGAAAACCCTTGGGGCAGACAGCTCCACCAATATTGTTGGTCTTTAACTGTGAAGGTGAACTTTTCCTGGTCATCAGCCCTCCCTGCCCCGATATGGACCAGAACATGTTCAAAATGACCAACTGTGTAAAGACCCACTGCCAGTCCGACAGCAATGAGCCAATCTGCTCTGAACACTCCCTGAGTGAGCTCACTCCATTTTGTTCAGATACAGCCATTGAGTGCCCAGGGAGCCCATCTCTCCACTCCAGGGTTTTGTTAGCCTTCCCATCACAGAGTTCCCCCGAGAACCCCTTCAGTTCGTTCTCCACTAGAGAGGGCTGGTCCAAGTGGGTTTGATGGATGTATGAGATATAACGGGGTCTACTCAACATGTTCCCTGTTCCCCACCCACACACATATGGACACAGGCTCTTCCCCATTCATTGTACATCATCAGACACAGGTATTCAGGATGGGTACTGCCCCTTCAGAGCACCACCATGGTGGATGGGGGGAGTGGAGTGAAAGGTACCCTCCCCACTCTGGGTTTGGACCTTTCCCATCTACAGTCTGAGTTCAGCTTACTCTCGGCATCATTCTTCGATCTTTCTGAACTCTAACTCCAGTTATTGGGGAAGACTTTCTCAGGGCCCTGCGTTCCTGCTGAAAGTGTCCCTTCTGGCCCTAACTGTAGGATTGCCCTCCTGCTCCCGAGACCCCATTGCCCTCTCTATTCTCCCCCTCGTGTTCCGTGCCTTGAGGGTGGAGGGTTTCAATTCACACACCCTTTCCCTGAGGCTTCAGCTCAGGCCATTTCCAAAGCACACACGAGACAGAGACTGAATCTTCTTCATCTTTATTCCCTTTTCCAGATTGACATTGACAGAAAACAGTCAGCAATTAACAGCCCAGACAGAGGAAGCTGCTCAAATTCACAGCCACAATGGAGCTTGAGGAAAACACTTGTGGAGATTTTCTCAAGAACCTGAGAATCCTGTCCCTTTAAACAGTGACAAAACCTTAAATTGGAACTGGTGGCTGAGCAGGAAGGAGGTCTATTTTACTGAAACAGAGACTTTTGAGGTTCACATTGTTTTTGTACAGCTGACAGTCTTCAGTATCTTTGAAAGGTTATGCTTGTTATTACAAGTCAGCACCATCCCCATCAAACAATCCCCCTGGACAGGGACAGAATAGGGTTAGATACAGAGTATCGCCCTTTCCATACTGTTCCTTCGAAAGACACCCATGACAGGGACAGGATAAGATACAGAATAAAGCTGTCTCCACACTGTCCTCTTCAAAAACCCCAAGGACAGGGACAGCACTAGGTTGGGTACAGAGTGAAGCTCTCTCTACAGTGTCACAGTAACCTGCCTTAACTCCTGAACCTCAGAAGTGTCCCTGAGGCCAGTTCTGACAATGACCTTTGTCCTGCCAGCTCAGCCCTGTTCTATTTAAAGTTGTGTCTCCTCTGTGGACTGTCTCAAACACTACACACATACTGATCTCCTGATCAGTGATAGAATCATGTAATTATGGAATCTGTACAATATCGAAGCAGGTCATTTACCCCAATGAGTTCACACCAATCCTCTGAATCCCACCCAGATCCAAACCATGACACTATCCCAGTAACCTTGTGTTTCCCAATAGCTCATCCACCCAGTCTGCTACATTGTGAGTGTGAGGGGAGAGTGCTTCCTGTTGAGTGCTTCCTGCCACCTCCCGGTCCAATAGCCTGCCTTACTTCACCATCCAGCTCACACTTGGAGGAATGAGGTCATTTGGGGAGGCTGGGGATGTTTCCCAGCCAGAAATAGTGCCTTCAGGAGAGATGGAGAGCAGATGATTGGGTGCGAGTGGGGAGGGAGCAAAGGTGAGTGTGGTTGGTGTGGTCTGTTGTCTCAAGGTGGCGTGTGGGACTTTGAAGCAGGTGGTGACAGGTACTGAGCCCTTTCTGTGGAAGGAGTTTGTAAGTCAATCGGTGAAAATGAGGTGGGCACTCGAGTAACGCCTTTGTTGCGACTGAAGCTCTTGCTACCTTCCTATCCAGGCTGCTGTGCCTTTCCACCACTCCTAGTTATACTCAGCCTGAGGACAACAATCCATTCTTCTGAGGGGTAGCTGTACTCAGGCCCAGCACATGAAATTGTTCTTTTGTCAGATCCTCTTCGAAAAGCTCATGGCTCACCACTGCCCTCTCCAGGACAGTTAGGGGAGGGCAATAAATAGCAGACACATCAATGCCCTTCCCATCCCAGAAGAAATCAAAATCAATGATGTACAACTCAAATGATCAAACTGGTGGAAGGGGGATTGGATCAGCCCAGTTATTAAATTTCATTTGATAATTCCTGTATTAAGTTCAAGATGAAGCTATCCTGGTCTCTGCAGAACTTAAGACTAATTTTCATTGTTTTTTTTATAGATATTTTTATTGGGAATTTAACATTTTGACAAATTTACAAAAATAAGCAGAATTTTCAAGCACAAACATTAATATAAAAATAGATCTTAAATATATAATCATCAAAATTCAACTAATCCACAATCATCCAGAGTGTATAGTTGAGTCGCTTACATCCTTCAAAGAAGAGAAAATGTTCTCTAATACACTCATAACAGTATGATAAAAAGGAAGTTATTTCCAAACATTAAGAACAAAAAAAAAATTAAACATGTTTGAATGGAGATCTTCCCCCTTGTTCTCAGGGGGCCTTACTACCTTTCCAACGTTCCACCATATCCTCTCCCAAACAGTGTCCCACCCTCAACCCGGGTGCTCCTTAATAGGATTTGGATATAATACCGAGCTAGAGTTAACAGTGAGTGCTGCACCCCCACCCCTCCCCACCCATACCTGAGTATATCTGCTAGCATCAATGCCACGTACAAACACACATAACTATAAAATTACAACTCCAACAGATTACAGTTAAGTATAATAACATAGCAAGGAAGACAACCCCGCTCCCAGAGGCAAAAGTAAAGTAGAATAAAGTATCCATTTCTCCCCACGGAGTGTGGGAGAGGCAAGCCAACATAAATTGTCTCTTACGATTTATTTAACAGAGTCTAAAAGTTTCTTGGCCTCTTCCGATGATCTAAAATTATACTCGGATCCTTCGTGGGTAAAGCATAACGTCGCTGGGTAGCGTAAGGTGTATTGAATATCTAAGTCCCTTAAACATTTCTTCACCTCATCAAACGCCTTCCTTCTTCGTGCCAAAGCCGGGGAGAAGTCCTGAAATAACATAATCTTGGATCCTTCATGAATCATAGCTTTAGGATCCTTTCCAAGCTTTCTGGAGGCATCCAGGAGTATCTGCCTCTCCCTATAACTCTGCAGCCGGAACTGGACCGGGCGTGGGCGCTGGTTTGGGCCAGATCCGCGTACTGCGACCCGGTAGGCCCACTCCACCCTTACCCGGTCAGTTTCAGCCCCCAGGTTTAAAAGCTGGGGCAGCCATCGCTCCAGAAATACTACTAACTGTTCTTTCCCTTCTTGTTCTTGAAGGCCCAGCAATCGAATATTCTTTCTCCGATTTCTGTTGTCAATATCATCCATGTAGATTTCAAAGGCCCGGACTCTCTGCTCCAGAGCTCTCACCTGTTCTGCAGCTGTTTGAGCTGCAGCCTTGGAGGTCATGGCCTTTAGCTCCGCCCCCTCCACTCGGCCCTGCAATTCTCCCATAGAGTGATTCTGTTTCTGCAGCTTTTCTTCGAATGCATTCCATCTCTGTCTGGATTCTGCGATGAAATTGACGAGTGTCGATTCCAATCTAGCAATCATCTCCACAAGGCCTGTTTTTACATCAGCTGCAGCCGGAGGAGACTTTGTTTTCTGAGAGCTGCGGGGTCCCTTTGATTTACTCATTATCCACTCAATATTAGACTATTTAAATATAATATTCAGCAGCTAATTAAGATTAAAGAAATTTTTTGGGTGGTTTGGCAAGTGTGGTGGGGGCAGGAAACCCACTTTTCCCAGGTTTTGGGAAGAGCTCTGTAGACTCAGACTTGCTGAGTCGCCGCCATCTTGGATCTCCCCTAATTTTCATTGTTAACTTAATACATTTCCATGTTCATTCTTTCTCTCCAAGTTGATCCTAGTTTGAATGTTGCTTAAAAACAAAACATTTTGTCAAAGCTTTTTGTCTTGTATGCATCAGGACAACATACTAGAAATGCTACAGTAAAAGAAAACAATATTTAAACTGGCGTGTCCATAGTGACAACACCTCAACCTATCAGCACTTTCCTCACTTGTAATATAAATGTCATTTTTTTTCTCCTTTGATTGGTAATTTTGCAACTGCCCTGATGAGGGCAAATGAAAAACTTCCACAAAACAGGCATTTTTCAGTCCAATTTAATACTCGCAAATGACTACAAAGAACAAGGAAAATTTACAGTCCAGGAACAGGCCCTTTGGCCCTCCAAGCCTGAGCCGATCCAAATCTACTGTCTAAACCTGTTGGTCAATTCCTAAGCATCTGTGTTCCTCTGCTCCCCACCTACTCATGCATCTGTCCAGACGCATCTTAAGTGAATCTGCCATGCCTGCCTCTACCACCTCTGCTGGCAACGCGTTCCAGATGCCCACTACCCTCTGTGTGAAGTACTTGCTGTGTGTTTCCCCCTTAAACTTTCCTTTTGGATCCTAATTTTCTCTTTTGCTTCAGACCTGTTCAAATTCCAAGCGGCAATTCTCTCCCATTTTGAATGGAAGACTCAGTTTATCAGCACTCACTAAATTCCAATCTCTGCATCAAAATATTTTTCCTGATCTCCTTTCTGTCCCTGGTGTATGACAGGAGAATGTGTCATTTTGCCTTTCTGTTTGCCGGCATTGACTGTAAACCTACATTTACTGTGTGTATTTCATTAAGAAGTTTCGATAATCAGAATTCCCTCCCTCCCCCCTCGAGATCCTGTTCTGGTGTTTTCTTGTAACCTAGATCCCCTGTTCCTGGACCATTCTGCATTGCCCCTCATAGAAGCCCCTAACTATCCACCATATTCCAGATGTGACCTAACCATTCTTCAGTACAGCTGTCCTGGCCACTCTCCCCTCCATCTCCTCACTCTCAACATTCATTCCAAAATCCCCTTTCCCATTTCTTCTTCTGAAAGTTTTCCCAATTTTAAGCATTTATGTCACTTGACATCCTTTCTTGTCCGCTGCAGTAAGTTGTTCACAATATGAGCTGCACTTCATCCTTATCGTTCTGAGTCATTATAACCAGGAAAGCTTCTTGCCAACTCTCAGTAGAGAAATTCAATTAATCCCATTGCCCTGCTCTATCCCAATAGCTTTACTGTATTTCTGGTGTATTCAACAACATCTGCCTTATGCTCTTACACCCACTAACGGCTTTCTGTCATCTCTTGAGTTCTTCCCGATAAATTGCTTTTTGGTTGCGGTTTGGTGACACTGCTTTGGTAGCCGTTTGTTAGATCTTTGAGTGTAATTCATTTTGTGCCTGATCCCAGTGCCAATCGTTGGGGCACTCCTTGCAATCTGAAAAAGCAGGTTCACCCATGTCTGGCCTAGGCTCCAGTCTTTCAAAGAGACGAATTCAAGCCTCACCAAGTTAACCATTTCAATTGTACCTCATTTGTTTTGATTTCTCCTGGGATGGGGCATGTGTCTGCGATTTGTTGCCCTTCCCTAATTGTCCTGGAGAGGGCGGTGGTGAGCAATGTAATATCTGGGAAGGAAGGCGCTGGGATCTGTCCAAACAAAAACCATGAAACTCAATGTCACGTTCATGAATGTTCTTTGGGCAAGGGATCCTAGTCATTATCCGGTCTGTGACTTGATTCATTCTTAACGATCCCATGATTTGGCTCAGCAAAGAACTCAGTCCAAGCAGCTGGAGAGGGGAAATAAATATGAGGCTTGTCAATGGCATTAATGCCCTGAGATGGCATAATGCAGCTCTTTGCTGTCTGCTTTTTAGTCTCTGATCCACCACACTCTCACTGTTAGGGGTCTCTAATCCTCTCACATTAATTAATTAGATGATGGCAATATGTGAAGAGCTTTTAGTTTGAACTGTCAGATCTCTTTTCCCATGCCTCTCTCCTCTCCACCTCCCTCCAAGCCTTTCACCAGATGTTTCCCGTGACAGCCTTGCTGTGCAGAGTGAAAGCTCTCTGTGTTCTCAGGCCTCACTCTGGCTTGTGTCTGTCTCCTCTCCAACTGAACACAAAACACATACTTGCAGATACCAGCAGGTGGCGACAGACCCACCCCCAAAGCTGTTAAACAGAATCTCATCTTTTTTAGTAGCACTTAAAAAAATCAGGACAATTAAACAGGCCAGACATCTAAAACATGAAACCAGATGGATCCAACACACCAGGCTTCAATGGATTACCAAAAATACACAAACCAGGGGTCCCCTCGGACCTGGTACACAAACATACAGACTGGCCAAGGAACCCCACTAAAAACTGAAACATCGAACTGAAGATACAAGCCACTCCATTCCCCTAACCAAGAATTCCCGAACACCATCAAAGACAGAAAGAAGAGGATGAAATAATGGTCTCCTTTGATGTTACAGCCCTTTTCACATCAATTAACATCGGCCTGACCAAAGAAACATTGGCATTGCTACTAGGAACACCAGAAATACAAACACCAGACAGCACCAACGTCATCAGCAAAGATAACATCCTCAAGCTAGTGGACCTGTGCCTCACCACCCACTTCACATTCAACAACAAAACCTACAAACCAGTCAACGGAACACCTATGCGGTCACCAATATCAGGTCTCATAGCAGAAGCAGTAATGCAGAGACTTGAACAAGTTGCCCTCATATTTATCCAACCCAAACTTTGGGTCCGCTATGTAGATGACACCTTTGTCATCACAAAACGGAACAAATTAGAGGGACTCACGTTTGGTATGTTGCCTCCCAGGTGCAAGGGTACGTGATGTCGCTGATCGTGTTTTCCGGGTCCTTAAGGGGGAGGGGGAGCAGCCCCAGATCGTGGTCCACGTTGGCACCAACGATATAGGTAGGAAGAAGGGTGAGGATGTAAGGCAGGCTTTCAGGGAGCTAGGTTGGAAGCTCAGAGTTAGAACAAACAGAGTTGTAGTCTCTGGTTTGTTACCCGTGCCACGTGATAGAGAGTCGAGGAACAGGGAGAGAGAGCAGTTAAATGCGTGGCTACAGGGATGGTGCAGGAGGGAGGGATTCCGGTTTCTGGATAACTGGGGTCCTTTCTGGGGAAGGTGGGACCTCTATAAAAAGGATGGTCTACACTTGAACCTGAGGGGCACCAGTATCCTTGGGGGGAGGTTTGCTAGTGCTCTTTGGGAGGGTTTAAACTAACTCCGCGGGGCATGGGAACCAGGACTGTAGCTTTAGGGTACAGGACCTTGAGTGTAGGGAGGTTAGGAATAATGCAGCGATCTCTAAGGAGGGTGCCTGTAACCAGAAAGGTGGATTGAAGTGTGTATACTTCAATGCCAGAAGTATAAGGAATAAGGTAGGTGAACTTGCAGCGTGGGTTGGTACCTGGGACTTCGATGTTGTGGCCATTACAGAGACGTGGGTAGAACAGGGACAAGAATGGCTGTTGCACGTTCCAGGGTTCAAATGTTTTAGTAGGATCAGACATGGGGGTAAAAAAGGGGGAGGCGTGGCATTACTTGTCAAAGACAGTATCACAGCAGTGGAATGGACGATGGAAGAGGACTTGCCATCTGAGGTAGTTTGGGCTGAGGTTAGAAATAGGAAAGGTGAGGTCACCCTGTTAGGTGTTTTCTACAGGCCTCCTAATAGTCCTAGAGAAGTAGAGGATAATATTGCGAGGATGATTCAGGAAAAGAGTGAAGGTAGCAGGGTGGTTGTTATGGGGGACTTTAACTTCCCAGATATTGACTGGGAGAGCTATAGCTCAAGTTCATTAGATGGGTCGGTGTTTGTACAATGTGTGCAGGAGGGTTTCCTGACACAATATGTCGACAGGCCAACAAGAGGGGAGGCTATATTGGATTTGGTTCTAGGTAATGAACCAGGCCAGGTGTTAGACTTGGAGGTAGGTGAGCACTTCGGGGACAGTGACCACAACTCGGTGACTTTTACTTTAGTGATGGAGAGGGATAATCGTGTGCCGCAGGGCAAGAGCTATAGCTGGGGGCAGGGAAATTATGATGCAGTGAGGCATGACTTAGGATGTGTGGATTGGAAAAACAGGCTTCAAGGGAAGAACACTAATGAGATGTGGGGAGTGTTCAAGGAGCAGCTACTGCGTGTCCTCGATAGGTATGTACCAGTCAGGCATGGTGTAAAGGGCCTTGTGAGGCAGCCGTGGTTTAGTAAGGAATTGGAGTCCCTTGTGAAAGGGAAGAAGGCGGCATATGTAAAGATGAGGCGTGAAGGTTCAGTAGGGGCGATTGAGTGTTATAAGGTAGCCAGGAAGGAGCTAAAGAGGGAGCTAAGAGAAGCGAGAAGGGGACATGAAAAGTCTTTAGCTGGTAGGATTAGGGAAAACCCAAAGGCTTTCTATAGATATGTCAAGAATAAAAGGATGACTAGGGTAGGTATCGGTCCAGTCAAGGATAGTAGTGGGAAGTTGTGTGTGGAGGCGGAGGAGATTGGAGAGACATTAAATCAGTACTTTTCCTCAGTATTCACTCAGGAACAGGACACTGTTGCTGATGTGAATATGGAATCACAAATAATTAGAATGGATGCCCTGGAAATATGCAGGGAAGAGGTTTTGGGAATATTGGAAAGGATGAATATAGATAAGTCTCCTGGGCCTGATGGCATTTACCCCAGGATCCTATGGGAAGCTAGGGAGGAGATAGCAGAGCCATTGGCCTGGATTTTTATGTCGTCGTTGTCAACAGGAATAGTACCAGAGGACTGGAGGATAGCGAATGTGGTCCCATTGTTCAAGAAAGGGAGTAGGGATAGCCCTAGCAACTATAGGCCAGTGAGTCTGACTTCAGTGGTGGGCAAAGTCTTAGAGAGAATGGTAAGGGATAAGATTTATGAACATCTGGGTAGGAATAACGTGATCAGGGATAGCCAGCATGGTTTTGTGAAGGGCAGGTCGTGCCTCACAAACCTTATTGAGTTCTTTGAGAAGGTGACCAAGGAAGTGGACGAGGGTAAAGCAGTAGATGTTGTGTATATGGATTTTAGTAAGGCGTTCGATAAGGTTCCCCATGGTAGGCTAATGCTAAAACTTCGGAGGTATGGCATTGAGGATACATTAGAGGTTTGGATTAGGAATTGGCTGGCTGGAAGGAGACAGAGGGTAGTAGTTGATGGATTATGTTCATCTTGGAGCGCAGTTACTAGCGGTGTACCACAAGGATCTGTTTTGGGACCATTGCTTTTTGTTATCTTTATAAATGATCTAGAGGAAGGACTTGAAAGCTGGGTAAGCAAGTTTGCGGATGACACGAAAGTCGGTGGAGTTGTGGATAGTGAGGAAGGAAGTGGTAGGTTACAGCGGGATATAGATAAGTTGCAGAGCTGGGCGGAAATGTGGCAAATGGAATTCAATGTAGCTAAGTGCGAAGTCGTTCACTTTGGTAGGAATAACAAGATGATGGATTACTGGGCTAATGGTAGGCTACTTGGTAGTGTGGATGAGCAGAGGGATCTTGGTGTCCATGTACACAGATCTCTGAAAGTTGCCACCCAGGTAAATAGTGCTGTGAGGAAGGCATATGGTGTACTGGGCTTTATTGGCAGAGGAATTGAGTTCCGGAGTCCTGAGGTCATGTTGCAGTTGTATAAGACTCTGGTGCGGCCTCATCTGGAGTATTGTGTGCAGTTTTGGTCACCATACTATAGGAAGGATGTGGAAGCTTTAGAACGAGTGCAGAGGAGGTTTACCAGGATGTTGCCTGGAATGGTAGGAAAATCTTATGAGGAAAGGCTGAGGCACTTGGGGCTGTTCTCATTGGAGAAGAGAAGGTTTAGGGGAGATCTGATAGAAGTGTATAAGATGATTAGGGGTTTAGATAGGGTAGATACTAAGAACCTTTTACCGCTAATGGAGTCAGGTGTTACTAGGGGACATAGCTTTAAATTAAGGGGTGGTAGGTATAGGACAGATGTTAGGGGTAGATTCTTCACACAGCGGGTTGTGAGTTCATGGAATGCCCTGCCCGTATCAGTGGTGAACTCTCCTTCTTTATGGTCATTTAAGCGGGCACTGGATAGGCATTTGGAAGTTATTGGGCTAGTATAGGTTAGGTAGGATTCGGTCGGCGCAACATCGAGGGCCGAAGGGCCTGTACTGCGCTGTATCCTTCTATGTTCTATGTTCTATGAAACCTACAACACTATCAACGATACCCTGGCAGGCATCAAATTCATAAAAGAGGAGGAGAACAACAGACTCCCATTCCTAGACGTGACAGTTGAACGTACAGTTAACGGAGAGCTTCAAACCAGCATCTACAGAAAAACAACACTCACGGACCAAATACCTAACATCAGAAGCAATCATCTCAACACCCACAGATGAAGCTGCATTAAGACATTATTTCAATGAGCTACATCACACTGCAGCACCCAAGAACTACAAAAAACAGAAGAAAAATATTTACATGTTTACAAGAAAAACAGGTACCCAATAAACAAAGTCCATCGATTCCTCAGAAACAAACCCAAACAAGTAGACACAACGCAACCAAAAACTATAGCCATACTACTTACATACAGACTACTCACACCCCTTGGCATCATGGTAGCCCACAAACCTACCAACACACTTAAACAGCAACTAATGAGCCTAAAGGATCCATTAGATACCACCTGCAAAACTAGCATCATTTGTAAGATGCCATGCAAGAACTGTAAAAAAACACTACATCGGACAAACTAGCAGGAAACTTGCCACCAGGATACCTGAACACCAACTGGCCACCAAAAGACATGACCCACTACCATTAGTTTCTGTACATACAGACAAAGAAGGACACCACTTTGACTGGGACAACACACACATCCTAGGACAGGCGAAACAAAGACACACATGAGAATTCTTAGAGGCATGGCATTCTAACCATAACTCCATCAATAAATACATTGATTTAAATCCTATCCACCTTCCATTGAAAAAATGACCCAGAAACGGCATCACCCACCTTAAGAAACCAAGACCTAAAAATAGAGAGACGGGACATACAATCAGCACCTCACTGGAGACTCTCACTGATGATGTTACCTAGTATGGTGACAAAACGTCTGAAAACAAACCTTCAGGCTCAGTGAGCAAACTTACGGACTTAGTAGTGGGTGTGTGGAATGCACTGCCGGCAGTGGTAGGAGAATCAGATACATTAGGGACTCTTGGATAGACACAATGAAGTTAGTGCAATGGTGAGAGTAGGATAAAAGGCCGGCACAACATTAAGGCCTGAAGGGGCTGTACTATGCTGTACTGTTCTATATTCTATATTCTGTGCTGCCTCACAGCGCCAGAGACCCGAGTTCAGTACCTGCCTCAGGCGACTGACTGTGTGGAGTTTGCACATTCTCCCCGTGTCTGAGTGGGTTTCCTCTGGGTGCTCCAGTTTCCTCCCACAGTCCAAAGATGTGCGGGTCAGGTGAATTGGCCACGCTAAATTGCCTATAGTGTTAGATAAGGGGTAAATGTAGGGGTATGGGTGGGTTGCGCTTCGGCGGGTCGGTGTGGACTTGTTGGACCGAAGGGCCTGTTTCCACACTGTAAGTAATCTAATCTAATCTAATTCTATGTCCTATGTTCTACGCTGAAAGCCTTCCCATAGCCGGTACCAAAAACTTCTTCACCAAAGGTTCTTTCAGCTCCGGGATACAATGTACACTGTTTATTTCCTACTAATGACTCTATATATCTACCTTGGAGTCAAAGAGTCATAGAGTTCTGCAGCCCTTTGCCCCAAACTCATCCATGCCAACCATATATCCATCAGCTCTAACCCCATTTCCCTGCATTTCACCCACATCCTTCTAATCCTTTCCTATCCATCTATTTGATCAAATGCTTTTAAATGTTGTTAATTTACCCTCCTCACCCATTTCCACTGGCAGTTCATTCCATATGCATATCATCCTCTGTGAAAAAAGTTGCCCCTCAGGTTCCCTTTTGTTCTTTCCCCTCTAACCTTAAACTGATGCGCTCTAACCCTCGATTCCCCAACCGTGTGAAAAAGACTGAGTGCATTAACCCTATATCCATCCAGTCATGATCTTATACACCTCTATAAGGTTACCCCTTCCTCCTCCCTGGCTCCTACACTCTAAAGAAAAAAGTCCTGGTTTGCCCAACATCTCCCTATAACTCAGACCATTGAGTCCTGGCAACATTTTGTAAATTTCTACTGCACTCTTTCCAGTTTAATAACATCCCTCCTATAACAAGGTGACCAACACTGAACACAGTACTCCAAGTGCAGCCTCACCAATATTTTGTACAACTGCAATATAACTTCCTAACCTCTATACTCATTTCCCTGACTGATGAAGGCCAGTGTGCCAAAAGCCTTCTTCACTGCCCTGTCTACCTGGGACACCAAGATCCTTCTGTTCCGCTTCTTTAAGGTCCTGCCACTCATCACGAAATTCCCACATTAATTTGACTTTCCAAAATGCAAGACCTCAAAATTAACTATATTAAACTCCATTTGCCATTTCTCAGCCCACTTCCCCAATTGATCAAGATCCTGCTGCAGTTTCTGACAACCTTCCTCACTGTCCACAATACTGCCTCTTCTAACGTAATCAGCAAACTAACTAATCATGCCTTGTATATTCTGTCAAATCATTGATATAGATACCAAACAGTAATGGGCCCAGCACTGACCCTTGAGGCACTCCACTGGTCACAGGTCTCTAGTCCCACAAGCGTCCTTCCCCTATTACCCTCTGCTTCCTACCATCAAGCCAACTGTGAATCCGCTTTGTCAGCTTATCTTGGATTCCATGCTATCTAACCTTCCAGAGCAGCCTACCATGTGGAACCTTAGCAAAGGCCTTGCTGAAATCCATATTTATTATAGGTAAAAACAATGACTGCAGATGCTGGAAACCAGATTCTGGATCAGTGGTGCTGGAAGAGCACAGCAGTTCAGGCAGCATCCAACGAGCAGCGAAATCGACGTTTCGGGCAAAAGCCCTTCATCAGGGGATATTCCTGATGAAGGGCTTTTGCCCGAAACGTCGATTTCGCTGCTCGTTGGATGCTGCCTGAACTGCTGTGCTCTTCCAGCACCACTGATCCAGAATCCATATATAATATGCCTACCACCCTGCCCTTGTCAACGTTCCTGGTCAATTCATTAAAGAACTCTAACAGATTTGTGAGGCATGATCGTCCACTCACAAACTCATTGTTGAAGCTACAGCCCATCACCTGTTCCTATCAGTGTGTTTCAGTCAAGGAGACAGAAAGGGCTCCTGTACATTCACAATGAACGTCTCCGTTGAATGTCTGTTGTTGGGAAGTGATTGATTTTGGTTTTAAATACAGAAGGTATGGCCAATATAAACTGCTCAGAGAGAGTCAGCATGAATTTAAAACATCAAAGGATGTTGTTTGTATGAACTTACAGAAGACATTCGCGAAAGTTCCACGGAAGAATTGGAGTGCAATAATGGGAACAAAAAGATGGCAGAATAATTAAATACATATTCTGGATCTTTGTACACAAAGGAAGACTCAAGTATATCCCAGGGGAGATCCAAGATGGCGGCGACTCAGCAAGTCTGAGTCTACAGAGCCCTTCCCAAAACCTGGGAAAAGTGGGTTTCCTGACCCCACCACACTTGCCAAACCACCCAAAAAATTTCTTTAATCTTAATTAGCTGCTGAATATTATATTTAAATAGTCTAATACTGAGTGGATAATGAGTAAATCAAAGGGACCCCGCAGCTCTCAGAAAACAAAGACCCCTCCCCCACCCTCCTCTCCTCCGGCTGCAGCTGATGTAAAAACAGGCCTTGTGGAGATGATTGCTAGATTGGAATCGACACTCGTCAATTTCATCGCAGAATCCCGACGGAGATGGAATGCATTCGAAGAAAAGCTGCAGAAACAGAATCAAACTATCAGAGAATTACAGGGCCGAGTGGAGGGGGCGGAACTAAAGGCCACGACCTCCGAGGCTGCAGCTCAAACAGCTGCAGAACAGGTGCGAGCTCTGGAGCAGAGAATCAGGGCCTTTGAAATCTACATCGATGATATTGACAACAGAAATCGGAGAAAGAATATTTGGTTGCTGGGCCTTCAAGAACAAGAAGGGAAAGGACAGTTAGCAGCATTTCTGGAGCGATGGCTGCCCCAGCTTTTAAACCTGGGGGCTGAAACTGATCGGGTAAGGGTGGCGTGGGCCTACCGGGTCGCAGTACACGGATCTGGCCCAAACCAGCGCCCACGCCCGGTCCTGTTCCGGCTGCACAGTTATAGGGAGAGGCAGATACTCCTGGATGCCTCCAGAAAGCTTGGAAAGGATCCTAAAGCTATGATTCATGAAGGATCCAAGATTATGTTATTTCAGGACTTCTCCCCGGCTTTGGCACGAAGAAGGAAGGCGTTTGATGAGGTGAAGAAATGTTTAAGGGACTTAGATATTCAATATACCTTACGCTACCCAGCGACGTTGTGCTTTACCCACGAAGGATCCGAGTATAATTTTAGATCATCGGAAGAGGCCAAGAAACTTTTAGACTCGGTTAAATAAATCGTAAGAGACAATTTATGTTGGCTTGCCTCTCCCACACTCCGTGGGGAGAAATGGATACTTTATTCTACTTTACTTTTGCCTCTGGGAGCGGGGTTGTCTTCCTTGCTATGTTATTATACTTAATTGTAATCTGTTGGAGTTGTAATTTTATAGTTATGTGTGTTTGTACGTGGCATTGATGCTAGCAGATATACTCAGGTATGGGTGGGGAGGGGTGGGGGTGCGGCGCTCACTGTTAACTCTAGCTTGGTATTATATCTAAATCCTATTAAGGAGCGCCCGGGTTGAGGGTGGGACACTGTTTGGGAGAGGATATGGTGGAACGTTGGAAAGGTAGTAAGGCCCCCTGAGAACAAGGGGGAAGATCTCCATTCAAACATGTTTAATTTTTTTTTGTTCTTATTGTTTGGAAATAACTTCCTTTTTATCATACTGTTATGAGTGTATTAGAGAACATTTTCTCTTATTTGAAGGATGTAAGCGACTCAACTATACACTCTGGATGATTGTGGATTAGTTGAATTTTGATGATTATATATTTAAGATCTATTTTTATATTAATGTTTGTGCTTGAAAATTCTGCTTATTTTTGTAAATTTGTCAAAATGTTAAATTCCCAATAAAAATATCTATAAAAAAAAGTATATCCCAAAAAATTGCAGCACAGGGTCTAGAGCAAGGGAGGAACCGGAGAAAATCAATTTTATTAGGGAAATGGTTTTGGGAAAATTGATGGGATTAATGTTCAATTAATCCATGGGGACCAATAATCTTCATCCCAGAGGACTTCAGGAAGTGGCCTGAAAATTTTGGGAATATTAGCGTTCATCTTCCAAGATTCTATAGATTCTGGAACAGTTCCTGCAGGTTGGGGAGTTGCTGATGTAACCTCACAATTTCAAAAGAGAGGGAGTGAGAAAACGGGGAATTTTAGACCAGTCAGCCTGACATTGGTATTAGGGAAAATACTGGAGTCCATTACAAAAGATTTAGTGGCTGAGCACATGGAAAACAGTGACAGGGTTGGACGGAGTCAGATGGATTGCCATGCTGAACAAATCCACTGGAATTGTTCGAGGATGTAACGAATGGACTTGATGAGGGCGAGCCAGTGGATGTGGTTAATTTGAACTTCCAGAATGCTTTTAATAAATCTTACAGAAGAGATATAAAATTAAGGCTCATAGGATTGGGCAGTATTTTGGCATGGATAGGGAATTGGTTGGCAGATAGGAAACAAAGAGTTGGAATAAACAGGCTTTTTTTCTGAAAGAGTACCACAGTTATTCGTCATATCACTGAATGTCTTAGATGAAGGAAGCTAAGAGTAATATCTCCAATTTTTCAGATAATACAAAGCTGTGTGGGCGGGGGAGCTTGGAGGAGGATGCAGAGATCCTTTTGTGCGATTTGAACAAATTGAGTTAGTGCCAGATGAAATGCAATGTGGATAAATGTGAGGTGACATAGTTGAGTCACAAAAATGTGAATGCAGATTATGATCTGAGTGGTGATAGATTGGGAATGGGGAGGTTCAATGAGACCTTGGCGTCCTTACATATCAGTCACTAAAAGTCAGCGTGCAGGAGCAGCTGGCAATGAAGAAGGTAAATAGGATGTTGGTCTTCATAGTGAGGGGATTCGAGAACAGGAGAGGGGTGCCTTAATGCAATTTTACAGGGCTTTAGTGAGATCACCTCAGGAGTACTCAACCCAAAATTGGCTCAGTGACAGGAGACAGACGGTGAAGGCAGAAAGTTGTGTGTGTGAGTCGAGTACAGTGTGCAGTGGGATACCACAGGGGTCAGTCCCTTATTGCTTGTGATTTATAGAAATTATGTAGATGAGATTGTTGGAACGGAGTGCTGGTAACTCAGTTTGTAGATGACACAAAGATTGGCCGGATGGTTGACAGTGAGGAAGAAGATATTAGGTTATGGAAGGGTATAACCGGATTGGTCAGATGGGCAGATCAGAGTCAGATGGAATTTAACCCTAATAAATGTGACGTGATGCCTTTAGGAAGACACGACAGGTTGATAGGGTAGTTGTGAAGGCATATAAAAAAACTTTCCTTCAACACTTCAGCTATCGATTATAAGACAGGGTAGATATGTTGGAGCTGTACAGTCTTTGGTTCGGCCAAAGGAACCAAAGTGCAGTTGTGGTCACCATAGGAGGGATGTGAATGTACTGGACAGGGTTGCAGCTCATGGAATACAGGGAAAACTAGCCATTTGGACACAGAACTGGCTCAAAGGTAGAAGACAGAGGGTGGTGGTGGAGGGTTGCTTTTCAATTGGAGGCCTGTGGCCAATGGTGTGCCACAAGGATCATTGCTGAGTTCACCGCTTTTCAACATTTATATAACTGATTTGAATGTCAACGTAGGAGGTATAATTAGCAAGTGTGCAGATGACACCAAAATTGGAGGTTAATGGACAGGGAAGAAGGTTATCTCAGATTACAATGGGATCTTGATCAGTGGGCCAAGGGGCAGATGGAGTTTAATTTAGATGAATGTGAGGTGCTGAATTTTGGAAAGGCAAATCAGAGCAGGACTTAAACAGGAAGGTCTTGGGGAGTGTTGCTGAACAAAGAGACCTTGGAGTTCAGGTTCATTGCTCCTTGAAGTCACAGGTAGATAGGATAGTGAAGAAGGTGTTTGGTATGCTTTCCTTTATAGATCAGAGTATTGAGTACAGGAGTTGGGAGGTCATGTTGCAGCTGTACAGGACATTGGTTAGACCACTTTTGGAATATTGAGTGCAATTCTGGTCTCCTTTCAATTGGAAAGATGTTGTGAAACTTGAACGGGTTCAGAAAAGATTTACAAAGATGTTGCCAGGGTTGGAGGATCTGAGCTACAGGGAGAAGCTGAACAGGCTGGGGCTGTTTTCCCTGGATCATCAGAAGCTGAGGGGCGACCTTATAGAGGCTTATAAAATCATGAGGGGCATGGGTCGGGTAAATAGACAAGGTAGTCCAGAATTAGGGGTTTAGGGTGAGATGGGAATAAATGTAAAAGTGACCTTTTTCACACAGAGGATGGTGCGTAAGTTAAATGAGAGAGTGGTGGAGCTGGTACAATTGCAACATTTAAAAGGCATCTGGATATGTATATGACTAGGAAGGGTTTAGAGGGATATGGGCCAAGTGCTGGCAGGTGGGACTAGATTAGTTTAGGATATCTGGTCAGCATGGACGAGTTGGACTGAATGGTCAGTTTCCATGCTGTACATCCCTATGACTCCATGAGTGTATGACAGAGCAGATTAACCAGGATGTTGCCTGGGATGGAGTATTTCAGCAATGAGGTGAGGCGGGATAAGCTTGGGATGTTTTCTTTGGAGCAGAGAAGGATTAGGCAGGACCTAATAGAGATATTTAAGATTATGAGGGGAATAGACAGGGTGGAACTTTCTGAGGAGCAGGAAAATCAACGTTTTGGGCAAAAGCCTTTCATTAGGATTAAAGGGCTCCTGCCTGAAACATCGATTTTCCTCATCCTCGGATGTTGCCTGACCTGCCGTGCTTTTCCAGCACCACTCTAGTATTGACTCTGATCTCCAGCATCTGCAATCCTCATTTTCGCCTAGGGCAGAATTTTCTCCTGAGGAGTAGGATCAACAATATGTTGGCACACATTCAATGTCAAAGAAGAGAGGATTTGAGGAAAAGGTTCTCACCGAGAAGTCGCACAGGAGGGTAGATGAGGTGGGTAATCTCACAACCTTTAAAAAATACTGAGATCAACACTTGAAATGTCATAACATTCATAGCAATGGGCCTCATGTTGGAAGGTGCAACTACTGTAGGTTTAATGACAGATTCAATGGCCTGAAATGCCTCTTCTGTGCTATATGATTTTATGCTCCTGTTGTGTGCACCTTTGGTCTCCTTATCTGACTGCAGGACCACATCCCTTTTCTCCCTCTGTCACTGGGACTGATGTGGACCACGACTGCTGCCTGTTCCCCCTCTCTCCTCAGGGAGCTCTGCAGTCGCTCAATGACATCCTTGACCCTGGCACCAGGGAGACAACACACCATCCTGAATTCTCATCTGCAGCTGCAGAAACACCTATCGATGCCCTCACTCTCGAATCTCCTTTCACTATCACTCTTCCAGTCTTCCTTGTGCCCCCCTGTACAGCTGAGCCCCCCGTGGTGCCAGGGGCTTGGCTATGGCTGCACTCCCCAGATGAACCATCATTCTCATCAGGATTCTGAACTGAATCCTGGTTGGAGAGTGGGATGCACTCAGGGGATTCCTGTACTAGATGTCTGATCCTTTTGGACTGTCTGCTGCTCCCCCATTCCCTCTCTCCCTGCATACTCTGAAACTGCAGAGTGACTACATCTAGAAACGTACACTTCACGGAGCTCTCAGCCTCACGGACGCTCCGCACTGACACCAGCTGCTGCTCAAGCTCCGAAACCTGGAGCTCCAACTGCTGTCACTGACCACACTTCCTGTACTCATGGTATTCCAGGAGCTGGGAATCATCCTGAACATGGAACAGGATGCTTGCCATCTCAACTCCCTGGCTATCTCTTAGCAAAGTCCTGATGACAAACAGCCACAGCAGGATTTGTAATCCAGTGATCTCAGTATTCCAGGGTTTTGGGGAAACTCTCCATAAGAGCATAATGCCTTAAGATGGAGGAACAGAATTTGGCCAATCAACCTATCAAGTCTGCTGTGCCATTTGACCATAGCTGATTGTTTCTCAACCCCTTTCTCCTGCCTTCTCCCCTACCAGTCAACAGCCTCGCTATCTCTGTTTTAAACACACTCACCGACTTCACCTCCACAGTCTTCTATGGCAATGAGTTCCACAGATTCACCACCCTCTGGCTGAGGAAATTCTTCCTCGTCGCATTTCGAAAGGGTCATTCTTTAACTCTAAGTCTGTGCCCTCAGGTCTGAGTTTCATTGGCTAGTGGAAGCATCCTCTCCGCACCACTCTATCCAGACCTCCCAGTATATTGTAAGTTTCAATCAGATACGGCACCCCTCCCCATGTCTTTCCAAATTCCATGAAGTAGAGACCCAAAATTCTCAATTGCAGCTCACATGACAAGCCCAGGATCATTCTTGCAAAGCTCTTCTGGACCCCCTCCAATGCCAGCACACCCTTCTTGAGTTGTGCAGCCCAAACTGCTCACAATATGCCAAATGTGGTCTGACCATAGCCTTATCCAGCCTCAGCAGTCCACTTGTATTCTAGTTCTGTCACAACGAATGCCAGCATTGCTTTTGCCTTCATAATTGCCAACTGAACCTGCATGTTAACCTCAAGAAAAACCTGAACAAGTTCCTTTCTGCTTCAGATTTCCAAATCTCCCCCCTATTTAGAAAATAGACAACACCTCTATTCTTCCCGCCAAAGTGCACAACCTTGCACTTTCCCACATTGTATTCCATCTGCCACTTCTTTGCACTCTCTCGCCTAGCTGGTCCAAGTCCATCTGCAGCCTCCCTGATTCCTCAACACTACCTGTCCCTCCATCTAACTTTCTGTCATCTGCAAACTTAGCAGCAATGGTCTCAGTCCTTTTTCCAGAGGCATGGTGGCTCAGTGGCTAGCACTGCTGCCTCACAGTGCCAGGGACCCAGGTTCAATTCAACCTTGGTTGACTATCTGTATGGAATTTGCACATTCACCCTGTGTCTGTGTGGGTTTCCTCCCCCGTTCCAAAAGAAAATGTGCAGGCTGTGAATTGGCCGTGCTAAACTGCCCATCGTATTAGGTGCATTAGTTGGGGGAAATGAGTGTGGGTGGGTTACTCTTTGGAGGGGAGGGTTGGGCTGAAGGGCCTGCTTCCACACTGTAGGGAATCTAATCATCAATGCATAATTAATTTTTATGTGAGTAGCTGTAGTCCCAACACTGACCACTGTAGATGTGAAGCTGAAGAGCACAGCAGATCAGATAACATCCGAGGAATATGCAAGTCAATGTTTTGGGCTGAAATCCTTCGTTAGGACTGACCTGACTGACTAACCTTCCCTAACGAAGGGTTTCAACCTGAAACATTGACTTTCCTGCACCTCAGATGCAGACTGACCTGCTGTGCTCTTCCAGCTTCACATCTATTGACTCTGACTTCCAGCATCTGCAATCCTTACTGTCTCCTAGTCACTGACCCCGCAGATTTCCACTAAGCCCTGTCCACCACCCCAAAAAAATTCATTTTATCCTTCTCCCTATCCATGCCAGTATTGTGCCCATCTTATTTTAGTTTTCAGCTCATGTATGGCAACTTGTCAAAATCTTCTGGCAATCCAAATGGATCATGTGCATTGGCTCTCCTCTGTCTAACTTGCTCATTAACACCTACTGTTACATCAGATTCCAGCTTCTCCTTCTCAAACTGCAGGGTGAATTCTATCATATTATGGTCACTACCCCCTAGAGGATTTTTCATCTTCTCTCGTATCAGTTTTGCCTCATTACACATCACCAGATGCAGAACTGCCTGTTCCATAGTGGGCTATACCATAGGCTGTTCCCAAAAATCCATTTCATAGATAATCCAAAATTCCCTTCCTTGAGATCAGCTACCAGTTTGATTTTCCCTGTCCACCGCATATTCAAATTCCCAATGATTGTTGTAACATTGCCTTTCTTACATGATAAATCAATCTCCTGATTTATTTTCTTCCCCACTATCACTAGGAGGCCTGTACATGTGCCCTGTCAGGATCTTTTTCCCTTTGTGGTTCCTCAACTGTAACCCCACAGATTCTACACTTTCTGACTCCATAAAGCTCTTGCTATCGATTTAATTTCATTTCTTACTCACAAGACAAACCTGGCCCCTCTACCCACCTGCCTGTCTTTTCAATAGAGGACATGTGTCCTTGGATATTTAGTTCCCAGCCCAGATCTCCATGCAGCCACATCTCTGTGATACACTCATCTTACCTGCCAGTTTCAATCTACACTGCAAGCTCATTGTGTACACTGTGTGCATTAAAGTACAACACCCTCAGTCCTGCATTGACTGCCCTCCTTCTCAAGGTTGTCCCCTTTTATGCTGTGTCGAGAGTTAGTTTCCTGACACTTTCCATACTCTCTGTTCTTTTATTTGCCCTGGAAACTTTACTAACATCTCCAGATTCCACCCCCATTTAACTAGGTTAAAATCCTTGGGTACTTGATTTACACTGATCTGCCACATGACTTTACCTTTTTCCAAATGTTTCATGCATTGAGATATAAGGCCTTTTAGTTTGTTCCATTCTCAAGTAACCCTGTACTTTTATGGTTCCTTGGTACATTGCAGCATTTTCAAATTCTGTGTCTTCCTTTTATTTCCTGGTATCAATCAATCTCATCACAAACCAGCCATTCTGCCCTCTCCTTTAACTTTCATTTTCTCGTTTTCTACCTCTTTGGATGGAGTTCAGGTGAATATTTGTCCCTGAAACATTAGTGTATATGCTCCTTGGATCTCATTGTTGCTTGTGTCACCTTCTTGTGTACAAACTGGTTGTGACATTCCACACATTACAACAGTGACTGGTCTTCAGTCAAGACCCTCACTGTCTGTAAATGTCTTTGGGAGAGCAAAAGGTGTGAAATACTCAATGGAAATACATGCCTTTTCTATGGAGTGGCACGGTGGCTCAGTGGTTAGCACTGCTGCCTCACAACACCAGGGACCCAGGTTTGATCCCTGCCTCGTTCTCCCCATGACTGTATGGGTTCCTTCCAGGTGCTCTGGTTTCTTCCCACAGTCCAAAGGTGTGCGGGTTAGGGGAAACTGGCCATGCTAAATTGCCCATAGTGTTAGGTATGTTAGTCAGGGGTAAATTATAGGGAAGTGAGCTTTGGAGGGTTACTGTTCGGAGGGCTGGTGTGGACTTGTTGGGCTGAAGGGCCTGTTTCCATACTGGAAGGAATCTAACCTTTTTTTAAAAAAAACTGGGAGTCTTTCAGTTGTGAGAAAAGCCATTCTATGGCACTATTAAATGAAGAGCAGGGCAGTTTCCCCCTGGTGTATTGGTCAATTGACCTCCTCCCAAAAACCATCACTAAAACTCTGATCCTCTGCTCATTATCATGATCGTATTGTGCCCAGTCTGCTGGAAAGAGCCACTGGGACATCCTGAGGTGGGACAGGTGCTACACAAACGCAAGTTTTTCTTAGTGGTTGGAGTCTCCTGATCCTGACCCTCACCCATTGTCCATGCATTCTCACCTTCCAAGGGTTATTTAGAGCACTGATGCTGTCTGACCCGGGGACACTGAGACTTATTGCAGCCTCACCCTTGACTTCAGCACAGTGCTGGGCAGCAAGGTTTGAAATGTCATCTAGAACCTTCTACATGGAGGGGACCCAACATTACTCCATCCTGATGTGTTCTGATCCAAATCTGCTCCAATGTTTTCAGATAAAGATCTGTGAGTGGCCAGAGGTTTGTTAAAGAGATATTGTGTGGGCAGCACAGTGGTTAGCCCTGCTGCCTGACAGCACGAGGGAACTGGGTTTGATTACACTCTCAGGTGACTGTCTGTATGAAATTTGCACATTCTCCCTGTGTCTGCTCGGGTTTCCTCTGATAGTCCAAAGACGTGCAATTTGGTGGATTGGACATAGTAAATTGCTCCTAGGGTCCTGGGTTCTGCAAGCCAGGTGGATTAGCCATGGGGTTGCAGGGATAGTGTAGGGGGAGGGTCTGGGTGGGATGCTCTTTGGAGGGTTGGTGTGGACTTAAGGAGCTGAATGACTTGCTCCCATATTGTAAGGATTCTATGATAATGTGCTCCATCCCACTTTCCAGCTCTTACTCTGGAGGTTTTGGTGTTTCAAGTGAATATCGAATTTTTTGTAATGTGGTGAGGTTTCTGCCTCTCCCAAACTTTCAGATAGTGAATCCTAGATCCATCCACCCTCTGAGTGAAAAACGTACTCAACTCCCGTTGAACCCTGCCCCCAATTCATTTTAATGGCTCCCCAGGGTTATTGCCCTCTCTGCTGATGGAAATCAGTCCTTTCTACCCACTCTATCCAGGCCCCTCATCATTTTACACACCACAATCAAATCTCCCCTCAGCCTCCTCTGTTCCAAAGAAAACATTCCCAGCCAAACCAATCAGTCCTTAGATCTAAAACTCTGCATTCCTTAGAAAATCCTTGTGAATCTCCTCTGTCTACTCTCTCATAGGATCACATCCTGAAAGGCTCTAACTACAGTTTTACACAGTTGATCTGTTCACCAGAACCATACAGAGGATTGAACTCCTGGTATCCAATATCACCTTTCCGGTTTAGTCTGCCCAACTCTGGTTGGTTTTTCATATCCCAGGGTGAGAGTCGAGATTTGGGAGCCCCACCCTTACTCACTGTGGGAACAGATTCTAAATGATCTGGGGCTCCTCCTTGAAGACCTCCCACTGCCCCGCCACTGATTTCCCAAGAAGTCACCAGTTCCAGTCCACTTTTACTAAATTATCACATCATTTAGTAAAATGGTTTGTTCCCAAATGAAAACTTTTACACTTGTTCCGTCCCTACTCTCAATCTCACTGAGTTCTGATCACTGGCACTGAAATGCTCCCCCATTGATAGTCCTTCCAGCTGCCCACATTCATTCCCTTAACAATGGTCCAAAACTGTCCCTTCTCTTTCACCATCACCTTCTCAGGGGCAATTAGGGATGGTAATAAACACTGGCACTGCCAGTGAGACTCGCGTCCCAAGATACAATTTAAACAATACCTGTCCTTTTGTCGGGTTTATTACGTTTTGGTTACAAACGTTCAAAAGGATTTTCTTTGCCAGTTAATGTTAGAGTTGAAATCCTTTCGAACGTCAGAGCTTAAAATTGTTTCTCTTGTCTTTCAGACCGTGAGAACTCTCAGCCCAAGCTGACCCTGCTGCCCCCCTCCCTGGAGCAGGTCAATGCCAAGGGCACTGCCACCCTGGTGTGCCTTGCCAATCACTTCTATCCCGATGAGCTGGAGGTGCAGTGGAAGAAGGATGGCGCAGTCATTTCGGACAGGGTTCAGACCAGCAACTACCTGCGAGCTTCGGACAGCACCTACAGTGTCAGCAGCCTGCTGACCCTCTCTGGGTCTGACTGGGAGTCCAACGCTCACTTCTCCTGTGCCCTCACCCACGTGACCCTCCCCTCTCCCCTCAGCAAGAGCATCAGGAGATCAGAATGTGTGTAGAGTGTTGGAGACAGTCCATAGAGGAGACACAACTTTAAACAGAACAGGGCTGAGCTGGCAGGACAAAGGTCATTGTCAGCACTGAATTTCAACTCTCTTCCTTCTCAGGACTGGCTCAGAGACAGGTGAGGTTCAGGGGTTAAGGCAGATCATTAGGACACTGGGAGCTTTATGCTGTATCTGTGTGCTGTCCCTATCCTGGGATTATTTGATGGGGACAGTGTTGACTCCTATTGCCAAGTAAAACATCTCAAAGATACTGAAAACTGTCAGCTGTACAAAACAATGTGAACCTCAGAAGTCTCTGCTTCAGTAAACCAGATCTCCTTCCTGCTCAGCTGCCAGTTCCAATTTAAGGTTTTGTCACTGTTTTAAGGGACAAGATTCTCATGCTATTGAGAAAATCTCCACAAGTGTTTTCCTCAAGCTCCAATGTGGCTGTGAATTTGTGCAGCTTCCTCTGTCTGGGCTGTTAATTGCTGACTGTTTTCTGTCAATGTCAATCTGGAAAAGGGAATAAAGACGATGATGATTTGGTCTCGTGTACGCTGTGGAAATAGACTATCCGCCTCAGCTGATTGATTGACAGGTCACCCAGCCAAGGACACATCTGTAGTTTGAACCGGGAGCCAATGACTTTCAAATGACCCCTTTGATCTGGAATCCGTCGAGGTTACAAGATTCCAAATAGAACAGAAACTGAAAGCTGTTGGGACTCAATCATTCCAATCGGAGACATTCCCTCTTCACTCGGTTGGTCCAGACCCAGCTGATGGGATCACACTGTGCACTCTCCACTGCATCCTGGGGAACACACTAAATGATTTAGATTACAAATGTTAGAGGCTGCAGTCACAAGATTCATTCCTCTCACTTTAGCCTGTCACAGCTCAAAAGTGAGGTCTTATTTCAGACAGAGGTTCAATCAGGAACTCAGAGCATACCTGAGCCTGTATGGGTGTGACTGTTACCCAATGGTGTCTGTAGGTACGTGTCTCTGAGTGCGGGTGTGACTGTTACTCAGTACTGACTGTAGGTGTACCTGTCAGTGTGGGTGTGACTGTTACCCAGTTAATGTCTGTAGGTGTGTGCCTCAGCTTTGCAGCATTCTATCCCTCTTTGAGTTTGATTTGTGTGTGAAACCCAGTTGGTGATTTCAGATTTGTTCAGAGGGGAGGGGATGGAGTGTGCTGTGTCCAGGGAAATTGCGATCGTATCCTGGCCCCCATTCCCATATTCCTGTTAAAACTAGATTAACGGGATGTTGTTATCAGTGTATTTATAATTGAGATTTACAGGATAGAGTGCAGTCACTTACTGACAACCCCACCTCGGTCCAGAATGTGGTCATGTTGATACTAATCGAACGTTTGAAGTGAATGGGGAAGAACTGGGATCTTCCTATACAGCTAGCTGAAAGGCCAGTGGTGTAGAGCGAGCACAGAACACAGCCAGACCAACAACAGTGAGTTAGTTTATTGTTGAAAATACAATTGTTACAAATATAAGCTGCCCCCAAGAGATGGTTGCACTAGGGTGAACAACAGGGGGCAGCTGGGTATTACAGATAAACACACCAACAAAAGGAACCTGTTCACTGGGACAACAGGCTGCTGCAAGTTAAGCTTAAAATTTCCCCAGATTTTAACTACATTTAATATTGAACTTGTTTGAAAATTAAAGAAACAAGATAGATCATTTGTTCTTTGTACATTGTGCAAATCGAGTCCTTTAGCTATTCCTCTGTCACGTCCACGCACATTGGTTTGTAAAGACTGAAAAGGGAAAAATGGTGGACAGACCATTGCATAAAGATCCAAGCAGAACATTAAGTGGGTAAGGCAGGATGAGCAGAGTGCATCATGGGAACTGACCTGAGCAAAACATCATGATCTCTGAGAGTCAATGAATAGGAGCAGCTCTCAGTCCAGTGAGAGAGAGAAGCAAGCAAGCAAGCAAGGTCTGGAGAGCAAGTAGTTCAGAAAGAGGGAGCACACAGGAGAGTGTGAAAGAAGAAAGGAGAGCAAAGAGAGACTGGAGAGAGTGAAGAAGATTCTCAGTTCGCCTGCGCAAGGTGACAAATCAGCAAACACTGGCATTTCTCACAGGCCCTTATCTTTCACAGTGCCTGGAGAACTGACCTGTTCACCACATTAAACCAATGAGACTCTCAATTAACTGCTGTCAATGAAAACGACAAGGTACTGATAGTAAAATACAACATTTCTTGTTCAACAATATACAAACCATCAATCCGTCAGATTGGATCCCAGAATGAGGAAGGATTTGAATGTACAAAGAGTTGGACAGCTGGCCCTGAGCAGGGCCATTTCTTGAGCTCGAGGATGGTGTCAGCGGTGAGGGGACTTGCTGTTGAGTTCAGGTGGTCATCCTCAGGATGCTGTTCCCTCACCATCAGGGGCTGAGAAGACGGGGTGGAGGGGGGAGAAGGGGGGAGGACGAGGTGTGTGGCACTATGTGCTTTCCTTCGGAGCAGGGGAAGGCGGAGGCTGAGGGGGTTGAGTGCCGGTGGCGGTTTTGATCGAGGTCAGGGTCTTGCTGAGCCAGGAGTTTTTGGCAGCTTGGATCTCATTGAGGAGAGCTCCCCGATGGTGTTCCAGCTCCTGGGAAAGGCAGAGGAAGGGAATAATGATTTCACTGGGAAATAATCCGTCAGCACGACCCAGAGACAGAGTATCAATGTGGAGCCACAGACTCGGGCAGGGAGCTCCTGTTTGAAAGGCACTCAGAGCGAGACCATGTAGGAACACTGGTCCCATGCTCTCTCCCTCCCTCCCTCCCCTAGTGGAGCCCCCCATTTCAGGTCTGTACCTGGATTTTACACTTGGCCTCCACCAGCTGCAGCTTGGTCTGCGCTAGCTCCAGCTCCATCTCCCGCAGCTGCTTCTTCAGAATCTCCTTCTCTTCATCGACATACTGCTTCGCGTGATCCTGGCCAGGCTCAGGGAGCTGCAGCTCACCGTCCTTCCTGAAGAGCTCACAGCAGCGGTCACACGACAGCACTTTACCCTGGGAATTGAAAAGGCAGCAAGCCTGAGGCACTCGGCAACGACCCTGCGCTTGCGTCTTCTTATCCCACCACCGTGTCGAGAGTTTAATTCCTTATCAGGAAGAACAACGCGACCGGCTGGGCCAGTATTTACTGTACGTCCCCAATTGCCCTAGAGAAGGGGGTGGTAAGCTGCCTTACTGAAACGTTGCAATCCATTCAGTGTTGGGGCAGCCACAATGGTGCTAATGTTAGGATTTTGACCCAGCAACACGGAAGGAACAGCAATATCGTTTCTATGCTAGAATGGAGTCTGGCTTTCCTGATGAGACCTCAGTACTACCATGAACAGCAAACACTGTTTGATCTCAAAGTCAGCTCATCCCCAGGAGAAGGTGGGTGAGCTGCAACTGTGCATGGTTAAGAAATGCTGGCCCAGTCGGTGGTGTCCACGTCCCATGAGGGAATAAGGAGACATTGATTGTTGGGTATTTAGCTCACTGTAGAAATCTATTCACAATCAGGAGGCTGGAGGGGCAGGAATCCTTCAAGACATTTTAGAAACATTTAGCGGAGTCCTTGAAATCCCGTAGCATGCAAGGCTACAGGTCAAGAGCTGGGAAATGGGATTGGAACATATTTGATGATCAATGGGGACACCATGGACCATAGCACCACTTTCCGAGCGGGAAAGACTGTGACCACACAGGATATAACTGGTGATTCCATGTGAAGACAGCAGAAAATCAAATGACAGAGTGGGGATCAGAGACTGCTCGATTCCTACCTTCACGAGTTCTAGTTCCTCCTTACTCGCCGCCTGCTGTCTCTCCAACCGTGTACTCAATTGTGAACAAATCTGAACAGAACAAGAGGGAGAGTTAGTGCTGCTCTTGTCACCTCACTGATCCATCCGCATAATACTCAGCTGATAACTTTATCAGACTGCACTGTACATAAGTTTAGTAAGAAGGCCTTAATTGTCATGGATTAAACAGGATTTTGTTCCAAAGGAAACTGTGTCCCTACTTCTGGATATCCTCACAAAAGGTATCCATCTGTCATGTACCCTCAGGGTCTTAAGTTAGCCCAGCATTATCTGTGGAGAGAGAAACAGAGTAGCGCTTCAGATCTAGTAAGACTTCTGTAGAAACCTTAACTCTTATTTCTTTCTCCGCAGATACCGCCAGACTCGCTGAGTTTCTCCAGCATTCTGCTTTTGATTTCAGATTTCCAGCATCCACTGTCCACTGCTTTTCTCCCTGAGAATCCTCCGTTTCAACAGGATCACCTCTCATTCCCTAAACTCTAATGTGTACGCATATCCAACCTTTCCTCAGAGGATAACCCCCCTCATCCCAGGAATGAGTTGAGTGAACTCTCCCTGAACTGTTTCTGACAATTACATCATAACATACAGAAGGTGAAATGGCCATTCAGCCCATCAAGTCTGTTTCACGATTCAATGAGATTATGGCTGGTCTGATCATCTTCACTTCCATTTTCCTATCTTTTCCCCACAACCCTTGATATCCTTTCTTAAATGAGACCAAAATGATACACAGCTCTCCAGATGAGGCCTCATTAACATCCAGCAGGCAGTAATTGTTAACTGGTGAGATGGCCACCAGTACAGCCCTGAGGATTGATTCAATGTACAGGTACTAACTCCTGGCTCCAAATACTCACCATGTTACACTTAACACTTAAAAAAATGAAAACATTCTTTTATTATTCAAATGATCAATATAATAGATTTTATTGTTTTGCAACTGTTTTAGGTTCTTCCAAAATGAGGTGGCATGGTGGCTCAGTGGTTAGCATTGCTGTCTCACAGCACCAGGGACCCAGGTTCGATTCCAGCTTCGGGCAACAGTGTGTGTGGAGTTTGCACATTCTCCCCGTGTCTGCGTGGGTTTCCTCCGGGTGCTCCGGTTTCCTCCCACAGTCCAAAGATGTGCAGGGCAGGTGAATCGGCCATTTTAAATTGCCCATAGTTTTCGGTACATTAGTCAGATGGAAACAAGTTCACACTGACCCTCTGCAGAGTAACCCACACAGACCTATTTCCCTCTGACTAATGCACCTGACACTATGGGCAATTTAAAATGGCTGATTCACCTGACCTTGACAGATGGACTTGTTTCCACACTGTACGGAATCTAATCTAAGTAGTAAATCAAAAACACACACACACTAGGTATCCCAGTGCCAAGGATCCAGGTTCAATTCCATTTTTGGGCAACTGCTCGTGTGAAGTTTGTACATTCTCCCAGCATCTGGGTGAGTTTCTTCTGGGTGCTCCGGTTTCCTCCCATAGTCCAAAAGCTTGCAGGCTGGCTGGACTGATTGGACTTGTTAAATTGCCCGTAATGTCCAGGGATGTGCAGGCTCAGTGGATTAGCTGTAGAAGATGCAGTGGCGGGTGGGGTGTGGGGCACGAGGGGACAGGGATGTGTGGGGGGTGGGGGGTGGGGCAACAGGGATGTATGTGTGTGGGGGGGGAGACGGTCTGGGTAGGATCCGCTTCAGAGGGTCAGTGTGGACTCTATTGCCAAACGGCCAGCTCACACTTTTCGGATGCTATGACCTTCCTATTAATTTGCATGCTAACTTTGTGGTTCATGTACCAGGATACCCAGATCCGTCCGTGCCTTCCCGCACAATGGGGATAAGATTTGAATGCTTGCTTAGAATCGTTGTGCTAGTCATGGGGTAATACTTGCTAAAGGGAGCTCTTGCTGGGACAGAAGGTTAGGAGAAAGCAGTCGGGACTTTCCAGTGCATTACTAGTCAACAAGTGGTTGTGGTAATTTCAGGATTCGTGCTATGAAAATGCAGGAACAGGTACAGGCCTCAAGGGGACGTGACAGTGGAGTGCTGCTTGCACAGAGCATTCAGCAGGCACTGTGGTCACATCAGCAAAGGAAGACTGGGAATTTTCAACTCGAATGTCTCAAAACTACAACAGAGGTCCACTCAAATATTAGACTGAAGGTGAAACCTTGGTGTGTGCCATCAGTCAAAGGACTGAGAACACAAAGCCCAGGATCCACAGTGAGACAAACTGACCTACAGTGACCTAGTTTAGCAAATTCCCATCTCCTGAATTGGAAGTACCAATCTTTTCTGCCCAATAAATCCTGTTCATTTACTTTCCAAATTGCTGCTTACCATCGCTGCAAGGAAGGAAGGTTATTCCCCAACAAGAAATTTCTTCCTCTTGGCTTCAGTCTAGCATTTAAATCCCAACATATCCAGCATGGTGAGGGAATAATCCATAGGGAAGAGGAGGAGTGGGTGAGAGACAGGGAGGAGTTCTCAGGTCTACCCAGAGAGTAAACTGTATTATTTTTTCTCCCATACCGTCCACTGAGGGCTTATCTCTGACAAACTGGTCCCATTGTCTGGGCCAGTGAAGGAGGGGCTGGCAGATGGACTGCAGTATACCCATCCACTGCACGGGTTCTCCACCGTTCCTTGTCAGCATCAGCCGGGAAGCTGGGCCCCAGCAGGGTGCAGCTGCTTTAGGATGGTCACCCACTGACATTAAGAAAGGAATGAGAGACAAACCCCACACTCAGACCCTGAAACACCAGCCACCCGATGCACCATTTGGTTCAACCCAATCTGCTCAGTGCCCATCTCCCAGGAAATAGGCAGGTCATGGTGTCTGTACCTGTTTGTATTCTGAAATGATGGCACTTGTTCTGCTGACTTCACATTCCGCTTTCTCTAGCTCCCTGCGAAAAACCTCCTTAATCTGTAACAGCGGGAAAGCAAAGATCAGAGCGAGAGTCTCAATCAGCATCAAATGATAACCAAATGGATGAGGCTTCTACCCGCCCCCGCCTCTGGGGTCTCCCTCACTGTGCAACTGCCCACACCCCCGGTCTCTCCCTGCCCTCTCGGTACCTGCGCTGACTCTTCCTCCTGTCTCCTTTTCTCATCTTCAGTCTCCACCAGCCTCTGTTTGGTTTGGAGGAGCTCCTTGTTGAGGACATCAGCCTTGTCTTCAACCTGAGTGGGAAAGATGGACACAGTGTGAGGGACCGAGCAGAGGACTCCTTCCAAGCTTCCAGACAGTACAATTGGACACTTAAACACTCTTCCCCAATTTCAGGGGGCTGGGGGAGAGCATACCTTGCTCTGGAGATGGAGCTGCATTCAATTGCCCAGCTCCAAGCCACCCAGTCAGTCAGTGAGCACACCATGCAGTATAACTGATCACATACAGGCCTTTCTGTTGGGGTATACAGCACAACCAGCCTGAGCTCTCTGCTTCCAACAAGAATGGTGTAGGTTCAAGTCCCATGTCCGAGATTTAAGAGATGGCGTTGAACTCTGACAATGCAGTGCACACAGTGGGGAATGCTGCACTGTCACACCGACTGTCTTTTGGATGAGCCCTTGCCCTCTCAGGCGAGTGGAAATCCTGTCCTGGGTCGAATTCCGAACAGCAGAGAAAGTCTCCACTTGCTGAGTGTCACTTGCTTCCCACTCCCCACACCCCAGCTCCCGGACCCTTCCCATATTACAGTCATGGCGAGATTTCCAAAATAATGAATCTGCTGAAAACCAGGTTGAAACACCTGGAGGTTGAGAGAGACGGTTCCCTTTCGATTTGGGATCTTGGATTAGAGAGTGAGGAGAAGTCATGTCCCTTACCTGATCCAGGTCACTCCTCAGGGCGATCTTGCTGGTCACAAGCTCATGAGCCAAGTCATCGTTCTCCTGCTCCAGGCGCAAGCTGGCCTCCTGCAACCTCCGATTCTCCCGCTGCACAAATCAAACCCACACAGATTCGCTCACTCAACCAGTGGCAATAACTTAACCTGCTGAGTGCTGCAAAGTCTCCAGTCACATGCTCAGAGCCTGACTCTCCCCACTCATCAGAGTCACCATCATCCTGGGTCTCCACCTCATTCCCCAGTCATGGAGTCTGGACCCTGAGCCTCCCCCTCACTCCCCAGTCACGAAGCCTGGGTCTGGGCCTCCCCCTCATTCCCCAGTCATGGAGTCTGGACCCTGGGTCTTTCCCTCACTCCCCAGTCACGGAGCCTGGGTCTGCATCTCCCCCTCACTCCCCAACCACGGAGCCTGGGCCCTGGGTCTCCCCCTCACTCCCCAGTCATGGAGCCTGGATCTGGGTCTCACCCTCACTCCCCAGTCACTGAGCCTGGATCTCCCTCTGTTCCCACCCCCTCCCCCTGTCACAGAGTCTGGGAGCGAGTCATGAAGTAGCTCTGAGCCTCGAATGTCCCATCACAGGATAGCAAGGAAAATCCCTATTGAAGGAGGGGATGACATGCTGGGCTACGTTGTCTCGAGGAAGCTGTTCAATATTGAATGGAACCAGCAGGAAAGGGCTGAACAACCAAGTCTCTGGGCCATAAGCAAATGGGAATGGGATATGGAACAGGCAGATACAGAGACGAACACTCACAAAGAGGAGACCAAACTTGAAATGAGATACTAATACACAGTAGATGGAGTTTAATGTTGGATAGTGTAAGATCATGTACCTTAGTCAGAATGATCAAAAGGCAGTCTATTATGTAAATAGAGAGAGATTCCAAAACAGTGCAGTGCAGAGGGATTGGTGTGTTCTTGTGCATCAAACACAGTTAGTGCAGGTGCAGCAAGCAGCAATTGAGAAGGCAAATGGAATTTTATCCTTTATTGCCAAGAATGGAAATTGAAAAATAGAGGAATCTTGTTATAACTGTGCAGTTGCACTTGGAGAGCGGTGTGTAATTTTGGTTCCTGGAAAGGATGGACTGTCTTTGGAGGCCTCCTCCTATTTCTGATGTCCTTGTGCACTCCAGTGTGGTTCCCTCACTTCAGTAGCAGCCTCCAGTCTTTGGGTGGTGCGGCCAAATGACCTGCCTTGCCCAGGCAGTTCCAGTTCCCACATTACAACAACATCTGAACGTTGGAAGTACTGTTTTACAGTCAATGGAATACTGAATCATAGAGACGTACAGCACAGAAACAGACCCTACGATCCAACTTGCCCATGCCAACCAGATATCCTAATCTAATCTAGTCCCATTTGCAAGCACATGGCCCATTTCCGGGTGCCTTTTAAATGGTGCAATTGTACCAGCCTCCACCACTTCCTCTGGCAGTTCATTCCATACATGTACCATGCTGTGTGAAAAAGTTGCCCCTTAGATCTCTTTTATATCTTTCCCCTCTCACCCTAAACCTATGCCCTCCCCCACCCCAGGGAAAAGACTCTGTTTATTTACCCTATCCATGCCCCTCATAATTTTATAAATGTCTATAAGGTCACCCCTCAGCCTCCAGAGCTTCAGGGAAAACAGACCCAGCCTATTCAGCCTCTCCCTCAAATCCTCCAACCCTGACAACACCCTTGTAAATCTTTTCTGAACCCGTTTAAGTTTCACATCTTTGAACATTCTGAGCTCATGAACTATGCAACATAAAACAATTCTCTCTCCTTTTTGGTTCCTCTCCATGCCTCCCTACCTGTTCCCTCATAACATCCCTTCCTTGTTTAAAAGTTGGAATGAGTCATTAATCTCTGGGAGAACTTTGTGGCAACATTTGAGACTAATTACCACCTCCTCAGTGGGCTGTATGTATAAAGGTGTGTCTTGATCTGGATTGTCTCCAGTCAGTCTGTGTTATCGTCCTGGGATCAGACAGTGCTTACCAACCTTAGACCCTATGATCTGATTGAGATGAAGGGTGAGCTGTGCCGGGTATTAACACAGGGGTCAGTGCAGTGACGCAGGGATTACCCATTTCACAAGAGAGTAAATGGAAGTAACAAACAGTGTGAATGGTGACACCCTCACCAAGTCCCGGGGTGGGAGGGTACAAGAACAGTAACATCCTCAGATAGGATGCTAAAATTGGTTATCCCCAGTAACAACAACACTCCGCAGAGACTGTCTGTTCCTATTCCTTGCTGTCCTGTAATGCATGTCCTTGGTTTGGTTTATATTTTCTCAGTTGTATTTCAGTTTGACGAGGTGATTCAGTAACAAGTAATCCAATTTCATATTTCGTGTAGCAGCAGATCTACTGAAGGTCATCCTTTCATTTGGAGCTTGCCCAGGTTTCTGTCCAGGCTGATACAGCATGGTCTACCAGTGCTGCTCCTATTGGGCTAAACCATCACACACGAGGGAATCTGACGGGCACTTTCTCTTTGTGCTGACAAAGGGAGAGATTTGCTTTTACTGCGATGGTGGCCAAAGAAACAAGTCAGTGAATGTGTTTCTAGCTGAGCAGAATGTCCTGATGTTCATGATGGGATTAACCTCAACAGTTCCCACTTGTCTTTACACTGACAGTGGGGCAGGAAGTCACCATGCAGTGGTCTCCTGGCTCACACTGTGAAACCAAGTTGATGGTATAACTGCCGAGAGCAAGACAATGCCTTGGACTCACTGAACAACCAGAGGCTTCAGCCAACAACTGGGTCACAGGCAAATGGCGTGTTGTATAAACTCTCAGTATCTCAGGGAACAAACACAACTACTGAGCTACAAAACCGAACAGGATATTTTTTATTACAAATTAGCACTCCAAATTCCAAACGCAATATTTACAAAACCTGGATGCAATCTAATTTCAAATGTAGCTACAAAGACGACAGCATTTTCTCTGAAAACTCGACGATAATGGGATGAGAATTCAAACACCCACCCACACTTCATCACACTGTGTTGAAGACGCACTATCCTCATCACAACACGTTTATAAAGCTCTTCATAACACATAAGGGGAGAGAAACATTGAAAAATGTGTTACCATGAGTGAGGGTCCATTAAAAACTCAGATCATGATACTAAATGATTCCAGTCATAAACAAACAATGATGCATTTACACCATTAGGTTGTTTAACAATTTTAAAAAAATTTGATCAGAAAGAAAATAAGGACAATGTGCAGATTGTTGAACAGGCCCCTACACCTGGTCCTGAGGCAGGAGCCCAAGCTCCAACACACTGGCCTCACCTCACACCAACCTTCACAGTGCGGGGTCATGAACTCCGGCAATCAACCCCTCTGGGACAGGGATGGAGTGAGGGAACAGGGACAATAGTAGAAGAGGCAATAAGGAGTAAAGCAAGATGGAGAGTGTGTTTTGGAAAGGGGTTAGAGGAGGAAATATACTTTGTGCCACTCAGTACTGACATCGTCTACGTGTATCACAGAATGAACATAACAGCACACTGTGAAGACAAACAATAGTCACAACAAAGTACTTTTTCTCAGGAATATTGATGTATCATATCGCAGGGGACATTTCCATTGTGGTGCAATAACTATTGTGGTTTTAAAGCTGTAATCGCTCTCGCGACTGAGCTGGTTAGATCCTAGCAAAGCCCAAGTTTATTTGTACTGTTCATGGACAGAGAAACAGTTGTCCTCTCGTGACTTTCCAGAGCTTGTACTGCTCCCCCTACCACTGGCATCCAAAAGACCAACAGACAATTCAATGGATTCCAACTTTGACCTGGGTACCCATTTCCACTACCCTTTGTCAGAAAGAGTTCTTCCTGAAATCATCCCAATTCTAATTTTATCAATTTTTTTCCTGTTCTGGACTCTGGCACTGAAGAAAACAGTTTACATGAACACTTAAATCATCTCCAGGGGAAAAGCATCACTTACACAACCTGTTCTTTCTCATTAACAATTGGGGGCAGGGCAGCTTAACAGGGAACAGTCTCCCTTTTAAAACGAGGTGGTGCTTTCTTGCTGAGGGTCAACAATCTGTGGAATTCTCATTTCTACATCAGAATGGAGATTGGATCATTGAGTTTCCTCAAGGCTGAGTGAGACAGATTTTTCATGAACATAACAGTTAAGGACAATGGGGGAGACAGTAAAGCAGAAAGTGCAGCTGAGATCACACCCAGATGAGCAGTGTGATCTTCTTCATTAGCACAGCAGCTCCCAAAAGGCCTGCTCCTGCTCCTGGGTCCTATGGTTCTGGCAGATGGCGGAAGCAATCCTGGACCCCCATCTTTCCTTTGTCATTCACTGACAGAAATATAATTTCAAAACAAACATTATTTTCTTTAACAAGACCAATTCAACTCATTGCAGCATTTTTATCAGCTCTCTTTTCATCTCAACAGGGTTTTAGAAACATGTGTTTTGCATTACGTTGGAGAGGAGACAGACACAAGACAGAGCGAAGCCTGAGAGAACAGAGACAGCTTTCACTCTGCACAGCAAGGCTGTCACGGGAAACATCTGATGAAAGGCATGGAGGGGGCTGAAGAGGTGAGAGGCATGGGAAAAGAGGACTTCCAGTTCAAAATAAAAGCTCAACACAGATCGCCACCATCTAATTAATAAATGTGAGACAATCACAAACCCATAACAGTACCAGTGTGGTGGCTCAGAAGCTAAAAGGCAGACAGCATAGAGTTACGATATTCCTTCTCAGGACGTTAATGTCATTGACAAGCCTCATATATATTGCCCATCTCCAGCCGCTCGGACTGAGTTCTTTGCTGAGGGAGGTCATGGGGCCGTTGAGAATGAATCGCGTCACTGTGGGACTGGAGTCACAGACCGGGTGATGGCTGGGATCCCTTGCCCAAAGAACATTCTTGAAGATGACATTGAGTTTCATGGTTTTTTTGGACAGATCCCAACGCCTTCCTTCTCAGATATTACATGGCTCACCACCGCCCTCTCCAGGATAATTAGGGAAGGGCAACAAACAGTAGCCACTTTTGTACCCGCCCCATCCCAGGAGAAATCAAAATAAATGAGACAAACTTCAAATGATCAAACTGGTGAGGCTTGAATTCATCTCTTTGAAAGACTGGAACCTAGGCCAGAAACAGCCATAACATGGGTGACCCTGGTTTGTCAGACTGAAAGGTGGAGTGTCCTTTGGATTGGCACTGGGATCAGGCACAAAATAAATTGCACTCAAAGACCAAACACACGGCTATCAAAGCGGGTCACCAAACTGCAAAGAGCAGCAATTGAGGCTCTGCCTCCCCATCTCCCTTCCCCCTTCTCAGGTGGATCTGCAAGATCCCACTCAGAAGGGATTCCCTCAGGTATCCTGCTGAAAAATCAACTGGTGCCAAAATAGATTTGTCTAGTCATTCATTTGCTGGTCGTGGGATCTCACCATCTTGCCCACGTGAACGTGACTGCACTGTGCACACCGCTTTAAATATCCTGAGACATCGTTAAAGGCTGTTACAAACAAGAGTTCTTTCTTCTTCACCATGTAAAGAGGGAGCAACAAGCAAGTGATAATACACACTGAGCGTAAACACTGAAGCTTCAGCTGAAAGGCTTTTTACACTATGTTAACCTGCTCCCTGGGCATTTCCTTCCAATGTCCGAGATGGTTATCAGGCTGGGATGGAGGCTGACAGATCACATGGAATCCTTCAGGCAAGGTACACAAGGGCACAGTCCAGGCTTGCTGCAAACATTGGCCTTCTCCTATTGAAGGGCTGGGAGATTCTCTATGGCGGTTTCTAGTGCACGTCCTCCGTGGAAATATCACAGACTTTACTGAAATGAAATGAACTGAAAGAAGAGAAGGAAATGGCAAGAATTAACCAGACAAGGATGAGCATCAAGAGAGATGGGAGTGTGTGGAAGGTTCAGTGCCAGTTAAAAATTCCAATTGGATTTCACAAGAGAAGCTCAAATATTTACAAAATATATAACCAAGTACTGTGCGCATTGCTCCCACAATACATTTGGAAACTGCAAATGGAATCACACGGAATATCATTGGGACTAGGAATGCAATGTCACCTTCTCAAAGTTAAATGAAGGATGGGCAATGAAAGCTGATCTTGCCAGTAACACTCATTCCAAAAACTAATGAAAACATATCCATTCCCCCTTATTCCTAACCATGAAGGGAGATGCAGTACTGTCAACCTTGGTTTTGGGGAGATGGCGGCTCAGTAGTAATGTCATTAGTCTATTAATCCAGAGGGCCAGGCAAATTCCCTGGGACACAAATTCAAATCCTACTATGGCAGGTGGGGAATGTGCAGTCCATGAATACATCTGGAATTGAGCGCCACCCCACAGTATTGGTGATCATGGTGGTAATATCATCACTTGGTATAAAAACACATCTGGTTTACTGATGTCCTTTATGGAAGGATTTCAAGACAAGATTTATTAGGATGTTGCCAGGGGTGGAGAGAGATTGGAGAAACTGGGCTTTTCTCTTCTTAGAGCAGAGGAGATTAAGACAGGACATGATTGAGATGCATAAAATTATGAAGGGTCTGGATCAGAGGGATAGGAAGGAACTTTCCCTCGGAGTGAAAATCTTTTCACAGAGGGTAGTGGGAATCTGGACCTCATCGCCTGCAAGTGTTTTGGAGGCAAAAACCCTCACCACATTGAAGTATTATTTAGATGTACACTCGTGGTGACAAGGCATACAAGACTATGGGCCAAGTGCTGGGAAGTAGGATTAGAAGGTAGGTGGGTGTTTTTGACTGGTTCAGGCCCATTGGGTCGAAGGGTCTTGTTCTTGTAGACCCGTTGTCGATGTCTGAGTCTGCAAGGACTCCAGACCTACCCTTGTCTGTCATTTGCAAAGGCCATACAATCCACTCAGTTCTAGGGCAGTTAGGGATGAAGAACAAATACTGTACTGGTCATGCCAGTAATACCTGCATCCCAGGAAAGAATAGAGAGACTCAGTGGTAGCACCTTCAAGCTCCACTCCATACACTGGAGCACTATCCTGAGGCTGGAATGCCATCTGCTGGATGATCGGTTGAACTACTGTCCTCTCAAGGCTTTGTCATTGTCTAAGGGCCAATCTGTCCAGGGTACTAGTCAATATTTCTCTTATAACCAATGGCATTAAAACAGATACAAAAGCAAATACTGCAGATCTTATAGGGCGGCACAGTGGCTCAGTGGCTCGCACAGCTGTCTCACAGCACTGGGGTCCCAGGTTCGATTCCAGCAGGCGACTGTGTGGAGTTTGCACATTCTCCCTGTGTTTGCATGGGTTTCCTCCCACAGTCCAAAGATGTGCAGGTCAGGTGAATTGGCCAGGCTAAATTGCCCATAATGTTAGGTGCATTAGTCAGAGGGAAATGAATCTGGGTGGGTTACTCTTCGGAGGATCGGTGTGGACTGGTTGGGCTGAAGGGCCTGTTTCCACACTGTAGGGAATCTTTTTTAAGAAAAAAACAAGATGCTGGAGAAAGGTAGCCTCTGTGGGGAGAGGAGGAGTGAATGTCTTGGGTTCAATGATGTCTTATTGAAAAGGCAACACCTTGAAACCATAAATCTCTTTTCTCTCTCTCTCTCTCTACGTGCTGGCAAACCTGATGATTCTTACTGCCCGAAAATAGCTCGCCTGACAAATTAGTGGCAGTTTCTCACATTCGAGCCACCACACAAAAAATATCAAATTGGTCATAACACCCTTCAGAACATTACAAGATTGTGAAAGTTGTCACAGAAATAGGGTCCTCTTTGTTTTAGATGACAGAAAATTTGTTTTTTTTAAAAAAAAAGAAAACAAATACAATCTGGTTTCAGGGTGGATAATTTCTTCCTAACTAGACTCAATACCTTTGGAGAAGGAGAAAGCAGCTGCTGGAGGTCAGAGTCAAAAAAAAAAGTGTGATGCTGGAAAAGCACAAGGTCAGGCAGCATCCGAGGATCAAGACAGCTGACGTTTTGAGCATCTCAGTCAGAATCATTGGCGACCTTTAAGCGGCAATTGGATAGGTACATGGATGGGTGCTTAATCTAGGATAGATGTTCGGCACAACATCGTGGGCCAAAGGGCCTGTTCTGTGCTGTATTGTTCTATGTTCTTCCTGATCATATTCCTCATCATATTCCTGATGAAGAGTTTATGCTCGAAACGGCAACTCTCCTGCTCCTCAGATGCTACCTGACCAGCTATGCTTTTCCAGCACCACACGTTTTGACTCAGGACCATAGGAGAAATCTGAAGTAAGGTTTCAGCGAAAGTTGCAGAGGTCGGACAGGAAGTTTTTCGTACACATCTATGGCAACTAGATATCCCACTAACAGAGAGGTCTTTTCCTTGTAATTTCCCCAAGGGTGGTACCAAGATGAGTCCAATGGGCTTCGCTCAGCCATGATGCTGGTTATGTTTGACAAAACTAAATCGCTCATTGCTTAGTCTACAACAGACCGAGACGGGAGGCGAAAACATCTGAGTGGTGGACAGCTTTGGAAACCACAGGCCCCAAGTTTACTTCCCCAGCATTTAAGGTCCCTTGTGGCAGTGTTCCTACCTCCTGGACCTGGAGATCTGGGATCAGGACCTACCTGCTTTAGAGGGTATATAACAAGAACAGACTGATTGGAAAATGTCCCTTGCCACATCAGATCTCATGATATGGCTGAAATGTCTCTCTTCTGAATGAAATCTCAGCTGTTCTTGAATTTACAAGTTGCAATTGCTTCACCCAGGGAGTGGGCTCCTTGCATTGACCACTCACTCAAGTCACGCTTCTGTAGATTTAATTTGAGACGCCTGGTTCTGCTGGTCTGGACCAGCATGCTCTGCTATATTCTAGTCCCTGTGACAGTGCCATGGTGCTAGGAAGAAGTGAGTAACCTAGCCTGCAAAGAACTGGCTAGTGAAAACTAATCTTGCTAACCCTCCTGGACATCAAAAGGAGATGACATGTGTGAGTTATCAGTGAAAAGTGCTTCGTGAATTACCGAGCCGTGTGATTGCTTGGATGAGGTGAAAAGCCCAGATTGAAGGGGAAAACGATTCTGGGAAAAACACCTCTGACCTGGTTGTGATAATTAAAAACTAACCCTGTGTGATGCATGGTCATGGACTAGAGGCTCCACATAGCTCAGAGTGGTCCTAAACATGGCTGCCCTGTCCGCCCCTTACTGTAGTCTGAGCAGATCCCTTCGCACAGCCTCACAGAAATCGGCTTGAATGGCTGATGCACAAGCTTTGTCATTTAGTCAGTCGCTAGTTTCAAGCAGCAAGCCACCCCCCACCATCAACGCACAACCAACACCATTCCTCGTCACAAGACAGCTTCAAGAAACCTCACTCCGACGGGACACTTCCCCTACCTTATATCTGTCAATCGGGTCTTCCTGATGTGCCTGCTGCTCTCTCAGGGTTTGATACTCCTTTTCATATTTCTTCAGCTTTTTCGTTGGCACCTGGAGAGATCGAGGTAGAGAAAGGTGTGTTAGTGGAAGCTACAGACAGCCCTCATCACCACCAGTTGTGGAGAATGTTAACTCTAAGCTCAGCCTGCAGGTGACAGTGTTGCTTCTGATGAGAGCCCAACTCAGTCAGCCAAATAGTCTCAGAGATACTGGGAAGTAAAGCAGTGAAGACCGGGGGTGGGGAAGCTGCTTTACTCAGTGAGCGAGGGGAAGGTGGGGTCAGGTCTGTAAATGACAGCTAAATAAATAACATTAAGCAGTGCAGGTCAGTCAGCTATGCCAGTATTCATTGAGATCATGGTTTATCCAGATCCTAATTCCATCTATCCCTGGTTCCACGCTTCCAAAATCACCCCTGAATGGCCTAACTCTCATTTCAAGGTCATGCTCCACAAGATGCAATCGATTCTCTCAATCAATCCGAGCATCTTCTTTTAGTTATCTTAAACATCAGTCAGAAACGTTGAAGAATATTAGGAGAACACAAATACAAATGATCCAAATATCAGAAATCTAGATAGAAAAGAAAAACAACAAACAAAAACACATGAAATGGCAGAAGCAGGAAACCTAGAAGACAAACAATGTTGTGGAGAAACTTGGCATCTGGGCAAACATTGGTGGAGATAGAACCTAGAACATTACAGCGCAGTACAGGTCCTTCGACCCTCTATGTTGTATCGACCTGTGAAACCAACCTAAAGCCCATCTAACCTACACTATTCCATTCTCGCCCATATGCCTATCCAATGACCATTTAAATGCACTTAAAGTTGGTGAATCTACTACTGTTGCAGGCAGTAACTACCTCGGACATCTGACCTATAACTTTAAATTGAGGAGTGATAGATAGGTCCCTTCGTGCTAGGCATTACCATCAGAGGAAAACGTCTCTCACTGTCCAATCTATCTAACCCTCTGATTATCTTATGTTTCGATTAAGTCGCCATTCAACCTTCTTCTCTAACAAAAACAGCCTCAACACCCTCTGCCTTTCCTCATAAGACCTCCCCTCCATACCAGGCAACATCAGAGTAAATCTCCTCTGAACCCCTTCCAAATCCTTCCTATAATGCGGCGACCAGAACTGTATGCAATACTACAAATGTGGTCGCACGAAGTTTTGGACAGCTGCAGCAGGATCTCATGGTTCCGAAACTCAATCCCTCGACCATAACTAACACACCGTATGCCTTCTTCACAACCCTATCAACTTGGGTGGCAACTTTCAAGGATCTATGCACCTGGACACAGATCTCTGTGATCATCTACACTACCAAGAATCTTACCGTTAGCCTAGTACTCTGCATTCCTGTTACTCCTTCCAAAGTGAATCACCTTTTTTTTTGCATTAAACTCCATTTGTCACCTCTCAGCCCAGCTCTGCAGCTTATCCATGTCTCTCTGTAACCTACAACGTTCTTTGTCACTATCCACAACTCTACAGACCTTAGTGTCATCCGCAAATTTACTAAGCCATCCTTCAAAGCTCTCACCCAGGTCATTTATAAAAATGATAAATAACAAATGGACCCAAAACAGATCCTTGCAGTTCACTAGTAACTGAACTCCAGGATGAATATTTCCCATCAACCACTGCCATCTGTCTTCTTTCAGCTAGCCAATTTTTAATTCAAACTTCTAAATCACCCTCAATCCCATACCTCCATACTTTGCGCAATAGCCTATCGTGGGGAGCCTTATCAAACACCTTACTGAAAGCAATATACACTACATCAACTGCTTTACCCTCATCCACTGTTTGGTCACATTTTCAAAAGAACTCAATAATGTTGTGAGGCATGACCTACCCTTCACAAATGCATGCAACTATCTCTAATCAACTTATTCCTTTGTAGATGATTATAACTCCTCCCTCTTATAACCCTTTCCAACACTTTATCCACAACCAAAGTAAGGCTCACTGGCCTACAATTTCCAGAATTGTCTCTACTCCCCTTCTTGATAGGGAACAACATTTGCTATCCTCCAGTCTTCTGGCACTATTCCTGTAGGCAATGATGGCTTAAAGATCAAAGCCAAAGGCTCAGCTATTTACTCCCTGGCTTCCCAGAGAATCCTAGGATAAATCAGATCCGGCCCAGGGGACTTAGCTATTTTCACACTTTCCAGAATTGCTAACACCTCCTCCTCATGCACCTCAATCCCGTCTGGTTTCGTAGCCTGTATCTCAGTATTCTCTTCGACCACATCGTCTTTTTCTAGTATGAATATGATGAAAAGTATTCAGTTAGTGCATCCAAATTTCCTCTGACTCCATCCATGACTATGCTTGATTGGCCCTAACCTTCTTCTAGTCATTCTTTTATTCCTGATATAGCTTATAGAAAGTCTCCGGGTTTTCCTTGATCCTATCTGCCAATGACTTCCCACGTGCCTTCCTGGCTCTTCCTAGCTCTCTCTTTAGGTCTTTTCTGGTTAACCCGTAACTCTCAAGCATCCTAACTGAGCTTCACGTCTCATCTGAACATAAGCTTTCTTCTTCATCTCGAAGAGAGATTCAACTTCCTTAGTAAACCATGACTCTCGCACTCGACAACTTCTTCCCTGCCTGACAGGTACATACTTATCAAGGATAAGCAGTAGGTGTTTCTTGAATAAGCTCCAAATTTCAATTACCCCATCCCATGCATTCTAAATCTTGCCTAATTGCATTGTAATTGCCTTTCTCCCAGCTATAAATCTTGCCCTCCAGTATATACCGATTCCTTTCCATCGCTAAAGTAAAAATAATCAAATTGTGGTCACTATCACCAAAGGGCTCACCTACCTCCAAAATCTAACACCTGGCCAGGTTCATTGCCCAGTACCAAATCCAATGTAGCCTCACGTTTTGTTGGCCTATCTACATACTGTGTCAGGAAATCCTTGTGCACACATTGAGCAAAAACTGACCCATCTAAAGTACTCAAACTATAGTATTCCCAGTCAATATTTGGAAAGTTAAAGACCCCACAACAACTATCCTGTCACTTTCGCTCCTACCAAGGATCATCTTTGCTATCCTCACCATCCCTGGAACTATTCGGAGGCCTGGAGAAAACTCCCAACAGGGTGACCTCTCTTTTCCTGTTTCTAACCTCGGCCCATACGACCTCAGTAGACGAGTCCTCAAACGTCTTTTCTGCAACCGTAATACTGTCCTTGACTAACAGCGCCACACCATCCCCTCTTTTACCATTTTCTCTGTTCTTACTGAAACATCTAAATCCCGCAACCTGCAATAACCATTCCTGTCTCTGTTCAACCCATGTCTGCGAAATAGCCACAACATCGAAGTTCACCCACCTTATTCCGGATGCTCCTGGCATTGAAGTACACACATTGCAAACCAAGTTCTTTGCTGCCAGTGCCTTCTTGTGATCTTGAAATCTTAGTTCTGACTTCACTACTCTCACCCTCCCATATACTCAAACGACAATTTCGGCTCCCATTCCCCTGCTGAATTAGTTTAAACCCACCCGAAGAGCATTAGCAAACAGCCTCCCCCAGGGTATTGGTACCTGTCCGGTTCAGGTGAAGACTATCCTGTTTATAGAGGTCCCACCTACCCCAGAAAGATGTCCAATTAGCCAGGTATCCAAAACCCCACCTCCTGCACCAACCCTGTAGCCATGTGTTCAACTCCTCTCTCTCTCCATTCCTCAATTTGCTGGCACGTGGCACGGGCAACAAACTAGACATAACTCTGTTTGTTCTAGCTCTAGGCTTCCACCTTAGCTCCCTGAATTTCTGTTTTAAATCCCCATCTCCCTTCCTACCTATGTTGTTGGTGTCTATATGAACTTGGGGTTCTTCCCCTTCCCCCTCAAGGATTCTGAAAACACGATCAGAGACATCATGGACCCTGGCACCTGGGAGGCAACAAACCAATCATGAGTCTCTCCCATTCTCACAGAGCCTCCTATCTGTTCTCCTAATGATGGAGTCCCCCAGTGACCAATGCTCGGCTCCTCTTCACCCTTCCCTTCTGAGCAACAGGGACAGACTCTGTGCCAGAGACCCGTGTCCCATTGCTTACACCGGGCAAGTATCCCCCCAACAGCATTCAAAACGGTATACTTGTTGTTGAGGGGAATGGCCACAGGGGGTCCCTGCACTACCTGCCAGTCCCCTTTCTGTCCCCTGATGGTAACCCATCTCCCTTCTTCTTTTACCTGATGTCCTAGTGGCATTATCACTGCCTAGTCTAACACCATGGAGATCTGGGTTCAAATCCCACTATGGCAGCTCATCAAATTTAAACTCAATGAAGAAATCTAGAATTGAAAATTAGTCTCATGCTGCAAAAAAAAAATTCACCTGGTTCAGTAACATCCATTAGGAAAGGAAACTTACCATCCGCACATGACCTGGCTTACATGCGACTCCAGACTCAAATGCCCTACGATATGGGAACACTAGCCAAACATTTCTAGGGCAATTTCATGGACACAAATGCTGCCCACATCCCATGAGTAATCAAAGGAGAAGGGATGAGAGTTAGTGCGTCAAGTGACCCAGAGATGTTCATACTCTTCTGTTTGAAGCATCACACATGCATCTCCAGCAGAAAGCAGCTTGAGATTTTGACACGTTAACTGCCCACAGATGGGCTCAGGCACATAATGAGCCCTTGGGCTTTTGATTTTAAATATTACAACTTGTAGAAACTACGATAAGCCAGGTGGAAATCTTCCACCCAGCAAAGCTAGGAATTGTGAAGTGAATTATCTGGAACGTGGTCTGGAAAAATGGTGAAAAGGCACCTTTTCAAAGGTGCCCTCCACAACTGCTTAGTGTCACAATATGTTATACAGTCTATCAAGTCATTTTTTAAAAAACGTACGCACTGCCATAATGAAGGAAACCAGAGAAGCTGCTTTTTTCCCACTGCAGCGTTGGAGATTGATGGATGATCTTATTAGAGGTTTATAAAATCATAAGGGGTATAGATAAGATGAATGGCAGGTGTCTTTTCTCCAGAGTGGCAGATTTCAAGACTCGGGGGCAAAGTTTTAAGGTGAGAGGTGAAAGACTTAACAAAGACGGAGATCAGTTTGACTTTGTTTTACACAGAGTGGCTCATGTGTGGAATGACATTCCAGACAAAGTGGTGGATGTGGATACAGGTTCGGTTTTGACAGTTAAAAGACATTTAGAGATGTTTATAAACAAGAAATGGTTGCAGGGATATTGGCCAAGTGAAGGCCAGGCACTAGGTTAGTTTAGGATTATAGTTGGCATGGACTGGTTGAACCAAAAGGGCTTGTTTCCATGCTGTATGACTCTATGACAGTCGTGTACAGAAAGACCTTTTTACCTGATATTCTTGAAATTGCTCAGGACACAGAGGAGAACTACCCTGGTCTTCTTCAGTGTTGGATCTTTCACATTCATCGAAGATAGCTCAGTTCAGATGGCTCATCCCAAAGCCATAACCTCCAAGAATGAAGTCTTCAGATTTGTGAGTAAAAAGTGAGGTATGCAGATGCTGGAAATCAGAGCTGAAAATGTGTTCCTGGTTAAAGCACAACAGGTTAGGCAGCATCCAAGGAACAGGAAATTCGACGTTTCGGGCCAGAGCCCTTCATCAGGAATGAGGAGAGTATGCCAGGCAGGCTAAGATAAAAGGTAGGGAGGAGGGACTTGGGGGAGGGGCGATGGAGATGTGATAGGTGGAAGGAGGTCAAGGTGAGGGTGATAGGCCGGAGTGGGGTGGGGGCGGAGAGGTCAGGAAGAAGATTGCAGGTTAGGAAGGCGGTGCTGAGTTGAGGGAACCGACTGAGACAAGATGGGGGATGGGGAAATGAGGAAACTGGAGAAATCTGAGTTCATTCCTTGTGATTGGAGGGTTCCCAGGCGGAAGATGAGGCGCTCTTTCTCCAACCGTCGTGTTGTTATGTTCTGCCGATGGAGGAGTCCAAGGACCTGCATGTCCTCGGTGGAGTGGGAGGGATAATTAAAGTGTTGAGCCACGGGGTGGTTGAGTTGGTTGGTCCGGGCGTCCCAGAGGTGTTCCCTGAAGCGTTCCGCAAGTAGGCGGCCCGTCTCCCCAATATAGAGGAGGCCACATCGGGTGCAGCAGATGCAATAGATGGTGTGTGTGGAGGTGCAGGTGAATTTGTGGCGGATATGGAAGGATCCCTTGGGGCCTTGGAGAGAAGTAAGGGAGGTGGTGTGGCGCAAGTTTTACATTTCCTGCGGTTGCAGGGGAAGGTGCCGGGAGTGGAGGTTGGGTTGGTGGGGGGGTGTGGACCTGACGAGGGAGTCACGAAGGGAGTGGTCTTTGCGGAACGCTGATAGGGGAGGGGAGGGAAATATATCCCTGGCGGTGGGGTCTGTTTGGAGGTGGCGGAAATGATGGCGGATGATACGCTGTATATGGGAGGTTGGCGGGGTGGTAGGTGAGAACCAGTGGGGTTCTGTCTTGGTGGCGGTTGGATGAGCGGGGCTCAAGGGCGGAGGAGCGGGAAGTGGAGGAGATGCGGTGGAGGGCATCGTCGATCACGCCTGGGGGGAATCTGCGGTCCTTGAAGAAGGAGGCCATCTGGGCTGTACGGTATTGGAACTGGTCCTCCTGGGAGCAGATGCGGCGGAGACGAAGGAATTGGGAATATGGGATGGCATTTTTACAGGGGGCAGGGTGGGAGGAGGTGTAGTCCAGGTAGCTGTGGGAGTCAGTCGGTTTATAGTAGATGTCTGTGTTGAGTCGGTCGCCCGAGATAGAAATGGAAAGGTCTAGGAAGGGGAGGGAGGAGTCTGAGACAGTCGAGGTGAATTTGAGGTCGGGATGGAAGGTGTTGGTAAAGTTGATGAACTGTTCAACCTCCTCGCGGGAGCACGAGGCAGCGCCGATACAGTCATCGATGTAGCGGAGGAAAAGGTGGGGGGTGATGCCAGTGTAGCTGTGGATGAGCACAAATCTTTAGATTTGTGTTCAAACTTTGTAGAGCGGAACTCAACCTTTCAGCTTTTAATCGAGACAAGAATGATACCAACGGAGGCACAGTCAACATCTGACAAGCGGAGACAGAGGGCTAAATGATCGGAGTTAGGTAAGAATGGTTGATCTCTGATTAGAGGTGAGCTTATTTCCCTTCAATAGTGTTGCTGTGTGTTCTCAAAAGATGTTCTCATTCAGGCATATCAGACTGTTTCAGTCATTACTCCAGTGTCTAAGCTCTATTCCCTAACTACCGTACTGAGAAAACACATATGGGTGACCTGTTTCTGAAAAAAGAACAACGTGTGAACTTCGTACCTTGGAGGCATAGACTGTAATATTCAACTATAACAAAAATTTACAAGAATGTTTAAAATCAACAGCTTCCTCTTTCATCTCAGGAGCAGGCTGCAATTCATTCAAAGAGAAAATTGCGATTGCAGTGAACAACTGAAATGGCTTCTGATCATGATAGAAAGTTGACTTGTGTACGAGCCAATATGAGCTGTCTGTTTTCTTATTTATACCCGAGCTCCACCCTGAAAATACTTGGATAAAAAAAATCCTTAACCACACAAGGTGATACTCAGTCAATCGCAGAACCAGGTCAACTGAGGTTGATTTCAAACACTGAAGGCTTCATGGAAGAGAAGAGTTTGTGGGCCCATCTCCTTGGCTGGAGAATGGGTGACCATATTTTCAGACTGCAACTTCAGCTTCGATTCCCCAGGCTGAGGGGGCGCAGTGGAACTCACCCGGTTTCACAACTGGCTCATGTTTGATCTGTGGCACGATCCACGTGGCGATGATAGATCAGGACGTGACACCCTCACAGAGGTCTGATGTTTGCCATTCTCCTGATCACATGAGGTGAGGGGGAAAGGGAGTGGTAATGCTAAAGGCCCAGGTGAATACTCTGGAGAAATGGGTTCAAATTCCAGCGCAGCAGATGGTGGAACTTCAACGTCATGAATCAATGTGGAACTTAGCAGTTCTCCACAGTAACGGTGACCATAGCAACAAGCATCGATTGTTAACAACCCATCAGGGTGACGTTTTGTCCTTTACAAAATGAAATCTGCCATCCTTATCCAGTCTGACCTACACCTGACTCCACACCCACAGCCATGTGGTTGACTCTGAACTACATCCTGAAACAAAGAGCAGTTAGGGCTGGGGAATAAGAGCTGGCCTTTTCTATGACATCCCATGAAAGATAGAAAGAAAAAGGCTCTAAGCAATCCAGTGAGTAATACAGGAGACAACAAATATTCAAAGGACAAGGAGGCAAACACAGCAAACCAGTGCTCCCTGCACAGTCTTTCTCTCAAACTTCGGAAATGCTGACCTCTGCGGCATCTGTTTGGAGGGCCAAAGTCTCAATGTTAAGATCCTCTCGGAGCTTAGCTCCTGTTATGAGATTTTCTGATGCAGAAGAGAGTTTCTACACCCGCCTTTCCAGACCAAGAAGCTGTTAACAACTTTGGGGATCAGTGAGTGTTGAACGATTTAAGTAGCTAAACAGAGATAGGGTGAAGATGGATGACGATGCAGAGGGAGGAAAACAGACAGTGTTGGCAATAAGACAGCTGAATAGTCAGGAGTTCGGCTGAGGGTCACACACATATGGAGATGGCAGATGGTCAGATTCAGGCTTTGACAGTTTTCAGGTAGAGGAAGAGGGTTGTTTGTTAGGGAGTAGTTGTGATGGGCACAAAGTGCATCGCTTTCAGTCTTCCCAATATTTGGTTGGAGGATATTTCTGCTCATTCAGGATTGGACGCGAGCTCAGCAGAGAGATTAAAAAAATGGTATTACAAGGATTTAGGAGAGGTGGTGACATGTTAGAATTAGGTATTATCAGAACCAGATATATTTTCAGATGATATCATTGAGAGGCAGCACATAGATAAGAAATGAGAGGCCAAAGGAAAATAATTTAACTTCAAGGATACAAACATAGAAGATAGGAGTAGGCCATTTGACCCCTCAAGTGTGCTCTGCTACTCCGTATGATAATGCCTGATGAAGACAGAAGAGGGGGAACCAGAACACATTATATACCCAGACTCCCAAAAGGTGCCATTCAAAGGTTCATAGACAAAGTAATGGAATTCGGGATGAGAATTAGTATGGATAGAGGATTGCTTAACAGGAGGCAGAGTGTCAAGACTGAACAGAGTATTCCCAAGTTGAACGACTGAATGTTACGAGTTCTGAAAGGATCAGTGATGGGGCCTCAGCTATTCACGATCTACATTAATGGCTGAGATAAAGGGACCGAGCAATGCAAGTTTGCTGATAATATAAAGCATAGAGGAAACATAAGCTGTGAGGACAACAGGACAGAATGAGGCTTCAGGGTGTAACAGATGGGCAAAATGAATGGTCACAGAGACAGATGCAGCATATATAATGTGTGAAACTGATTTCACTCACTTTGGTGGCAGGAATAAAAAAGTGGGACATTTTAAGAAAAAAGGATGAGAAATTTGGAAATGCTGTGAAGAAGAGGAGTCAGAGTCATAGAGATGTTCGGCACGGAAACAGACCCTTCGGTCCAACCCGTCCATGCTGACCAGATATCCCAACCAAATCTTGCCCCACCTGCCAGCACCCAGCCCGTATTCCTCCAAACCCTTCCTATTCATATACCCATCCAAATGCCGCTTAAATTTTGCAATTGTACTAGCCTCCACCACTTCCTCTGGCAGCTCATTCCATACACGTACCAACCTGTGTGTGAAAAAAGTTGCCCCGTAAGTCTCTCTTATATCTTTCCTCTCTCACCCTAAACTTATACCCTCTAGTTCTGGACTCCTTGACCCCAGAGAAAAGACTTTACCTATTTATCCTATCCATGCCCCGCATAGTTTTTTAAATCCCTCAGCCTCTGATGGATTTGTAAATATTTTCTGAACCCTTTCAAGTTTCACAACATCTTCCCGACAGGAAGGAGACCAGAATTGCACGCAATACTCCAACAGTGGCCTAACCAATGTCTTGTACCAGCTGCAACATGACCTCCCAACTCCTGTACTCGGTACTCTGACTGATAAAGGAAAGCATACCAAAAGTTTTCTTCACTATCCCATCTACCTGCGATTCCACTTTCAAGGAGCTATGAACCTGCACTCCAAGGTCTCTTTGTTCAGCAACACTCCCTAGGACCTTACCATTAGGTGTATAAGTCCTGCTAAGATTTGCTTTCTCAAAATGCAGCACCTCACATTTACCTGAATTAAACGCCATCTGCCACTTCTCAACCCATTGGTCCATCTGATCAAGATCCTGTTGTAATCTGAGGTAACCCTCTTCGCTGTCCACTAAACCTCCAATTTTGGAGTCATCTGCAAACTGACTGACTAACTGTACCTCTTATGCTTGCATCCAAATCATTTATGTAAATGACAAAAAGTAGAGGACCCAGCACCGATCCTTATGGCACTCCACTGGTCCCAGGCCTCCAGTCTGAATAACAGCCCTCCACCAACAAGTCATAGACTCTGACAGCACAGAAAGAGACCATTCAGCCTAGATTGGTCCGTGCCAATCAAAATGTCCCTCCACGCTAACCCATTTCCCTGCACTTGGCCCATCTCCTTCTAATCCTTCAAGTATTTATCCAAATGCCTTTTAAATGTTGTTAATGTACCTGTCTCGACCACTTCTACTGGCAACTTATTTCATATGCGAGCCACCCTCTGTAAAAAAGTTCCCCCTCAGGTTCCCTTTTAATCTTAAATAAAACTTCTAACGTTAAACTGATGCCCTCTGGTCCTCAATTCCCCAACCCTGGGAAAAAGACTGAGTGCATTCACCCTATCCATGCCTCTCATCTTATACACTTCTTTAAACCCCCCCCCCACCCCCAGATTCTCCTACGCTCTAAAGAGCAAAGTTCTAGTTTGCCCAATCTCCCCCATAACTTGAACCATTGAGTCTAGGCAACATCCTTGCAAATTTCTTCTGCACTCTTTCCAGTTTAATAACATCCTTCCTGTAACAAGGTGACCAAAACAGCACACAATACTCCAAGTTTGGCCTCACCAACGTCCTGTACAACTGCAATGTAACTTCTGTACTCAAGATGCCCTGCCTGATGAAGGCCAGTGTGCCAAAAGCCTTCTGCACTGTCCTGTCTACCTGTGACTCCACTTTCAGAGAATGGTGAACCTGAACTCCAAGATCCCTCTGTTCCACTGCACTCCTTCAGGCCCTACCACACACCATGAAACTGCTACCTAGATTTGACTTTCCAAAATGCAAGACCTCACATTTATCTATATTAAACCCCATTTCTCATCCCACTTCATCAGTTGATCAAGGTCCCGCTAGAATTTCTGATAACCTTCCTCACTGTCCACGATGCTGCCTATTTTAGTGGCATCAGCAAACTGACTAATTACCCCTTGCACATCCTCATTCAAATCATTGATAACAAACAGTAATGGGTGCAGCAGTAAGCCCAAGGTACTCCACTCGTCACAGGCCTCCAGTCCAACAAGCATCTTTCTACTATTACCCTCTGCCTCTTACCATCAAGCCAAGTTTGCATCCAATTTGCCAGCTCGCTCTGATTCCATGTGATCTAAACTTCCTATCATGTGGAACCTTATCAACGGCCTTACTGAAAACCATATAGATTACGACTACTGCCATAGTCAACCTTCCTGGCTACTTCAAAGAACTCTAACAAATTTGTGAGACTTGATTTCCCACTCACAAAGCCAGGCTGACTATTCCTAATCAAACCATCTTTCCAAATCCAAGTTTATCTCATCCCTCAGAATCTTCTCAAGTAACTTATCCACCACAGATGTTAAGCTTACTGGTATATAGATAACAGGCTTTTCTTTGCAGCCCTTCTTGAATAATGGCACAACATTCATTACCCTCCAGCCTTCCGGGACCTCACCCGTGGCTAACGATGATGAAAAGATATCAGCCAGGGCTCCTGTGATTTCTTCTCTCGCCTCTTGCAGTGTTCTTGGATACATCTGGGTCAGACCCAGGAGATTTATCCAACTTCATACATTCTAATACATCCAACATATGATCATGGCTGATCATCAAACTTACTAGGCTGTTTCCGGTTTCTCCCCCTCCATTTCCTTTCATCCCTTAAGGCCCAAGTGCTGCATCCAATTCCTTCTTGAAATCAAACAATCGTGACTGCTTTCTGGGGGGAGTGAATTCCACAGGCACACCATTCTCTGGCTGAAGAAATTCCTCATCTCAGTCCTAAAGGGGTTACCTTGAATCCTTACACTGTGACCCTGGGTTCTGGATTCCCCGGTCATTAGGAACATCCCTTCCGAGTCGACCTGGCTTCATGTCTAGCCCTATCAGAACTTAATAGGGTTTTTTAATTAAATATTCTGAACTCCAGTGAATATAATCCTCATCAATTCAACCTCTCTTCTTATGTCAATCCTGTCACCCAGGTATCAGTCTGGTGAGCTTTCACTGCAGTTCCTCTGCAGCCAGAGCATCCATCCTCAGACAACAAGACGCCCTTACTCATGTACTTGAATCTTCTCACTATGAAGGCCAACATACCATTTACCTTCTTCACCACCTGTTACACCTGCATGTTTACTTTCACTGACTGGTGTACAAGGACATCCAGGTCTCAGTGCACTTTCTACTATCTAAATTGAAAGCTTTCCTGTTTTGGCTAAAAATAAAAATGGATAACCTCACACTTATCAACATTACACTGCACCAGACATGCATTTGGCCACTCAGCCTGCTCAAATCACACTGAGGCATCTCTGCATCCACCTCACAGCTCATCCTCCCACCCAGCTTTGTGTCATGTGCAAACTTAGATATTACATTTAGTTCCCTTGCTAAATCATTCATTGTGAATAGCTGGTTCCTAACACTGACCCCTGTAGTACTCTATTGGTCACTGCCTGCCATTCAGAAAACGAGCTGTCTATTCCTTCTGTCTGCCAACCGGATGTCAATACACTGTCCTCAAATCGTATGGCTTTAATTTTACACACTAATCTCTTATCCAGGACTTATCAAAAATCTAAATGAACCACATTCCATGGCAGTCGCTCTCCAACTCCATGAGTTGTATCCTCGAAGAATTCCAATAGATTTGTGAAGCATGATTTCCCTTTTGCCAATTCATGCTGACTCTGTCTAATGGATTGTATTTTGTCCATGACCGATGTCAGACTAACTGGTCTATATTTCCCATTTTTCTGTCTCTCTCTTTTTAAATAGTGGGGTTACATTAGCTATCCTCCAATCCATAGGAATTCCAGAGTCTGTAAAGTGTTCAAAGATGACCAATGTATCCACTATTTATAGGATCACTTCTTTAAGTACTCTGGAATGTAGGTCATTAGGCCCTGAGGATTTATTGGGCATTTATCCCATTTATTTTTCCAACACCACTTCCCATTAACAGTTTATAAATGCACATGTACAAAGGAGATCCTATGTAGGGGTGCGCTAATATTAAAGATCCAAACATTTGCTCACACAAGTAGCTATTTTATATTATACTGTGTTGTCTTCTGACCTACGTACAAAGAAACGCGAGAACGGAACCCATTGGTAACCTGGGGATTCCGGGAATAGATTTCCTTTCGTCCCTCAGTCACACTAAACCTCCGGTTCCTTGATATTTATGATATGCCCGCTTTTGAGAGAGCAACCAAACAATGTACTTAGTTGGTCAGCCAATTCCTTGTCCCCCATTACAAATTCCTCTGCTCTTGACTGAAAGGAACCTAACTTGTCTTCATAATCCATAGAAATTTTGACTTCAGTTTTTATTCCCCACAAGTTTACCCTTGTACACCATTTTCCCCCTCATTATCAATCCCTTTCTGCACCACCATGCCAGAGGTCTGTTGCTTATTTCTGGCCATTTGCATACCTCTACTCTCCCTTGTAACTAGGGATTTGGTCATTTTTCCCTTTTTACTTTTGCATCTAACAGGATGTCAGGCTAATAGGCTAATAGTTGTTATGCCTTTCCACTGTCAATCCTTTCAGTAAAAGTTCCGCATCTATCACAGTCTCATATCATTACTTCCTCCATTTAGATTGTGGGCCCTAATCTCAGGATCAATTACATCACTCTCCACCTTTGTGAGGAATGCTATCATATTATGGTCACTCATCACCAATAGGCCTTGCATAACTAGACTGCCAATTATTTCTTTCTCATTAGCAACACCCAGTCGAAAATGGTCTGTAGTCTACTCAGTTCCTCAATGCATTGGTCCAAAAAATATACATATTCCAGGAAATCATCCCATACATTATTACTACTAATTTGTTTTGCTCAATCTAAATGCAGATTAAATCATCCATAATTAGAGTTGTTGCTTTACTGCATGTGTTTCTAATCTCCTGAGTATGTCATTCCTTACGTCACTACTACAGTTTGGGTGTCTATATACAGGCCCCACTCATGCTTGTTTTTTTTACCCTTTGGTGTCTCTCAGCTCTGCCCATACAAATTCCACATCGTCAGAACTAATTCTCTTTAACCAGCAGTACAATTCCAATGCCTTTTCCTTTTTCACTGTCTTTCCTGAATATTGAATACCCCGGTCACCCTGCAGCCATGTGTCCATAATTCTGATTATATCACATGTATTTACATCATGTGCACGATTAATTTGCTTTATTATGAATGCTCCACACATTAAGCCACAAAGCCTTAAGGCTGGTCTTTTTAACATTAATGGGAACAGGACAAGTAATTTTGACTGTCGCCCTATTTGATCCTGGGTTGAGATTCCTCTGCCTTTTACTTTTCTTACTCACCCCACCCCCTCTATTTTTTATTCTAGTCCTTGACTGTCCTCCCTCTGACACTTTGCATAGGTTCCCATCCCCTGCCATTTTAGTTTCAGGCCTCCTCAACCGACCAAACACTTACCCTAGGACATCAGTCCTAGTTCTGCCCGGATGTACCTTGTCCAATTTGTTCTGGTTGTACCGCCGCCAGAACCAGTCCCACTGTCCCCAGGAATCTGAAGCATCCCCCCATCCCCTTCCATTACCAGCCACATCTTCAATAGGATATATTCTGCTATTTCTACTCCGACACTGGCACTGGCATAATCCTGAAATCACGACCTTTGAGTCCCAATTTTAAACTTACTTCTGCATCCCTATATTCTGCATTTAAGACCTCGTCCTTTTTTTTTAACCCAAGTGTACCATGACCACTGGCTGTTCATCCGCCCCCACTATGTAGCCACTCTGAGACAGTGATACCCATAACACCAGGGAGGCAACATATTATTCTGGAATCTCATTTGTGGCAATATAAATGCCTGCCTAATACCCTTCCAATTGAAACCTTTGTAGCTATTGCATTCCCCCACTTTTTACACCTCCCTTACAGAGCAGAAACATCAAACTTAGCCATTGCTGCTCTCCCAAGTACAGTTCTTCTGCAGCCCCCCCTTTATACACAGCACTGTTACTCCATCAAAGAACTCTAATACATTGGTTAAACATCATTTTTCTTTGGCAAAAGCTTGCTGACTCTTCCCAATTACCTTGAGGTTTTCTAACGGCAGGACTATAATCTCTACTGATCAATTTTAACACCTTGCCCATGTCAAAATGTCAAGCTAACTGAGCTTTAGCTTGGTGTTTTCTGCCTCCTTGTCTTGAATGTAGCAGGTTCCTACTTTCCAACCTGATGGTAGCTTTCTTGAATCTTGGAAATTTTGGAAGAAAATACCAACTCATCGACTACCTCATCATCGCAACCTCTTTAATGATTCCCGGATGAAGCCCATCTGGACCCAGAAACTTGTCAGCTCTAGCTTCCTAAGTGGCACATTGTGACTGTAATTTTGATATTTTCCTATCTCTCTTCCACCTCCAGACTTACAGCTATTACTGGAATGTGTTTTGCATCCTCCATGGTGAGGACAGAGTAAAATATTTGTTCATTTCATCAGCCATTTTCTAATCATCTACTATTAACTCCCCATCCCCATTAAAGGACCAACACTTATTTCACTTCCTTTTTCTTTCCAGACACCTGTATTGCTACACTTGCTATTTTTACATTTCTCACTAGCTACCTGTCAAATACTAACATCTTTGTAATAGACTTTTAGTCATTCTCTGCCTTTTTAAAAATATTCTGACTAATCACCCTTGCACAATTATGGTTTTTCCCTCAGCTTTGACACTTTTCCGAGCTTCATTAGCTATGGGTGGTGTGTCCTTCTTAGAATCGCTGCAGTGCGGAAACAGAACGTTCGGCCCAACAAACCCACACTGACCCTCCAAAGACTAACCCACCCAGACCCATTTCCCCAATCCCATTAGCCTATATTTAAGCCCTGACTAATGCACCTAACCTCCACAGGCAATTTACCATGGCCAATTCACCTAACTGCACATCTTTGGATGATGGGAGGAAACCCACGCAGACACAGGGAGAATGTGCAAACTCCACACAGACAGTTGCCCAGGATTGGGGGGCGTGAGGCTACAGTGCTAACCACAGCGCCATTCCTTTTAGAATATCGCCTTAAATGTCTGCCAGACCCTCTCTATTTAACCAGAATTAGATAATTAGCGTATTCAGGGATTTAATCAAATTGGCCTGTCGCTGAGCCTAGTCAGCCAGTGTAATACAGTCTGAAACATTAATCATAGACCCAGGCATCTCCCTTTCAAAATGGATATAAGATATTTAAATCACATTGTGGTCAATGCTATACACCTGTACTCTGAGATCTTGAGTTAACCCTGGTACTTTGAATCTTTTATCTTTGCATCACAGGATCAGCGAGCAGTCTTGGAAGAGGCACGCATGTGGCTCAGCCAGATTCGGTGATGAATGGCTAAATGACACATGGTTTCTCTGCTATGTAGGCCCGAGTCCATTTCTGTGGATTTAAGGGAGCAGAAGTGGAGGCCATACTCGGGGGAAATGGTCAAGGTGGGACAAGAGGAATGACATTTAAAAGTTTGGGGGCAACAAAGATGGATACAAAACTGCGATGCGCAAATTGATGGCTGCGAAACAGCATGGTGAACAGCCGATGGCTCAAGCTCAGAATCTGATAACACCACTGAGTGACTTTACACACAAGAGAGTTTTACACACGAACTAAGACAGATAGAAGGGAGAAGAGCAATACAAAGTATGTATATAGATTCACTTGCAATGGGAATAAAGAAGCCAAGTGAGAAGATACAACTGTACCTCGATAGACATCTGAAGGACAACGAACACAGAGGAGAGGGGTACGGTCTGAAAAGTTGAGGTACAGTTTGAAATCACCTGGGATAAAGGAATCAGTCAGCACAGTAGTCGAGAGGGGGGAGCCAGGAAGGTCTCTCTCTTTCAGAGAGCAAGCAGTTTTACCCCACTGCAGTATTCTTAATTAGTAACCAGCCCAGGGCAAAGCTTTTACCCTGGTTATCACAGACTGCCATGTGTGGGATCTTACCCTGTGAAAATGAGAGATGTTTACCTACAAAAGAGTGACAAAACTTCAAAAATATTTCATTGGTCGTTAAACCCCTTTGAGTCTTCCTGGACTAACATTTATAGTGTACATTTCTTCCAATCTTTCTTTGTTCATAGATTTCTAACAGGGAATATCCAGTTAGTCATTCAATGTCATTACTGCTAATGCCACGCCTAGTCTTATTGATTTAACACAGTTAAAAATCACAACACCAGGTTATAGTCCAACAGGTTTAATTGGAAGCACACGAGCTTTCAGAGCGACGCTCCTTCATCCGATGATAGCTGATGAAGGAGCGTCGCTCCGAAAGCTAGTGTGCTTCCAATTAAACCTGTTGGACTATAACCTGGTGTTGTGAGATTTTTAACTTTGTACACCCCAGTCCAACACCGGCATCTCCAAATCATGATTTAACACTGTGTGATTAGCATCCTTCTTACATCATTAAAGGAAAAACACTCCAGATTAAACACACAGCTGAACCTGAAGAGGTAAGGCAGAGAGAGAGAGAGAGAGAGAGGTAAGAGAGAGAGAGAGAGAGAGAGAGAGAGAGAGAGAGAGAGAGAGAGAGAGAGAGAGAGAGAGAGAGAGAGAGAGAGAGAGAGAAAGAAAGAAAGAAAGAAAAAGAAAGAGAAAAAAAGAGAGAAAAAGAGAAAGAGAAAGCGAGGAGAAGCAGGGGGAAGGAGGAGAAGGAAGAAGAGGAGGATGAGATCAGACAGAAAGGGAGAAAGCCTGACAATGTCTGACACACAGCCTCAACCCTCAGTTGGATCTCCTTGTTTATATGATTCCCACTCTGCTCATCTTTCCTCCAGACACACGACCTACCCTATCCTGATCAAATACCTTGCCTCGACCCAGTTTTTTTTTTCAGATCAATGCTGTCATTATTTCAAACTAACAGACTTACACCCTCTGCCCACGTTGATCCTTCCTGTCTGAAAACAGAACAAAAAGAACTGCTGATATTGGAAAATCTAAAACAAAAACTAAATTGCTGTCAAAACTCAGCAGGTCTAGCAGCATCCGTACAGAGAAAGCAGAGTTAACATTTCAAGTCCAGCGACTCACCATCAGAGCTCATCTCAGAGTCCTCTCTGCTTTTCCTCGTCAAACTCCTCGATGAACAAGATTTCCTACTCAAATTCTTTTGAATTGCCTGTCACTGATAACACAGACTGATTGCAAAGGCAACACATCCCCCATCTGATGCATCAGCTTCATCTCTACAGGGCAGACCTCACGTGATGCCATCCCAATGCAATATATTCTCTTGCTGTATGTGGTAAGATTGGGAAAGTTGCTATACAAATGTAACTTCGAAACACATCTTCGAATGCTATTTGACGAATACAGGGAGCATCAGTCTGGAGTGAAGAATTCCCGCACAGTCTTATCCTGCCTGCGTTCATGTGCATGTGAGTTAGGAGCAGAACAAGGCCACTTGCCCCTCAAGCACGCTCCACGATTCAGGAAGATTCAGAGATCATTGCGTTACTACTAGTGTTTATCTTTTTTCCAGGTTTCCTGCGTGGATGCAGTTTCCTTGATCTTTAAACTCAAATGGCAATCAGACTTTCCCAGGCGGGAGAACGGGTATGGAGGGTGGTTTGCAATAATTGTCAGATTGACCCTTATTTTCAAAAGTTGACTAATTGTTCAGTGATAGTGGCATCAGGGGGGAAATAAGCGCAATCGCTGATGTTCCCCTCCCATCAGACTGCCACCTAACCGCGGTAGTGTGGGAGGGAAAAGGGGGGAAAAAGGGAAATAAAACAAAAAAAAATTGTGGCCTCAGGCCTCCCTCCCTCAGGCACCGTGCCTCTGGCCACCTCCCCAAGTCTTTGGGGACCTCCAACCTCATTCTCTGCCCGGAGCCTCTACCCCTCTGACAATGTCCAACATAGAGCTGGCCCACAATCCCCAGCACAAATGTTCCAGATACAACTCGCCCTCCACTACCTTGTCCAAGTTGGCAAGAACGTGAGAGCCAGAGTGCTAGGCCTTGCCTTGCTTTCACTGGTCCAGCATCCACGGTCACACACCCACTGCAAACCCTCCCAAAGCAGGCTTTGGACAAACCTCCTTGGGTTGACAAACGTTCGGCAATTTTTCTGCTCTTTACCCCCAAGGGCACTGAAGCATACTACAGTTCAGTCAACACACAACAGTCTGCATGACTCAGCAATTCTTCACAGGAGTCACTTACCAAAGTTTATTTCATTAAACCATTTTATCATTTCCTGCAGTTATGATCTTTAAGGTAATCGTTGCACTTCACTGCATACTCCATCTCAGTTGTACATAGGAACGGGTGCACACGCAAAAGGACATCATGTCTGGGCTAGCAAGCTGCATCTGTCCTATGTCTTATCACAAAATCATTACACAACCGCTTCAATCTAGAAGGGCAAGGGGAGAGTAGATACATGGGTACATCACATCACCTCTCCAAACCACTCAATATCCTAACGTGGAAATATATCACTGTTCTTTCATTGTCATTGGGTCAAAATCCTGGAATTCCCACTCTAATGGCAAGCAAGAACATATGCACTGCAATGGTTCAAGGTGGCAGCTCACCACCACCTTCTCCAGGGCAACTTGGAACAGGCATAAGAGATGCCCATGTGCCATGAATGAAATTTTTTTATTTAAAAAAAAAGCATCCTTTCACAAGCTCAATGTCCCAAACTGCTTTATAGTCAATAAAGTACATTACAACAATGACTGCACTTCAGAAGAAAGAAATGTGGCAGCCAAATTGCACATAGCAAGGTGCCATAAACTACAATGTCTGAACAACCAAGTGGTTGACTTCAACAGCATTATCTACAGGATAAATATTGGCCAGGACTCTTTAGGAGAACATTCCAGCTCCTCTTTAAATAGTGCAGTGACACTTCTTACACCCGGGAGGGAGGAGTTAAGACTGCTCCTTTGTCTCACAGCTCACCTCTACATGTGCCAGTCTGGATTATCTGCTCAGGTTTCTGAAATGCACCCTTCAGCTTCTGTCTCAAAGTCAAGAGGGTTAGAAGGCTCACTGGAGATCACTGCACAAACAACCGCAATCAATGGTCTTAACAAGCAGAGGTCCATTAGAGTGAGGTTTCTTTTAAGGTTATATAACATCCTTGAACTAGGCCAGCATCCTCTCAGTTACTCTTCACAGCAGTGACGCGACCTCGATCAATGTAGCGAACATGTGGCTGTGGTGCACCATTGCCCCTCTTTCTCTTGGTTGTTATCAAGGCAGTTAGCTACATTACACTTCTCTCTGCTTTTCAGTTAGTGTCCGCCCTCTCTGAGGACCTCTTACCAAGTTTTTAGCATCTTCAGCAATAGCTCATCCCTCCCTCCAAAGTCCATCCTTGGACGCACTTCTATTTCTCAATTATATCAGAATTCTTGGTAAATGCCACACTGACTGAGAAGAAATACCTGGCAATCATTTAAACTTGCACAAGTTCCAGAAGTCAGGGTGCTGGATGATTACAGTATGTGAAATATTACAACTCTAACAATTGCAAACTGGTAGAATGAGATGTTGCTATCATGTTATGGAATGGCTCTGAACCCATCCAGAAGAAACAGAAGTACACCATTCAGCCCCTTGAGCCTTTCCTGCCTTTCAATACGAGCAAAGATGATCTTTTTTGCAACTACACTTCCCTGTCCTGTCACTCGATCCCCACAGATGTCAGAAATCCATTGATCACACTTTAATATACCGAATGACCAAAGGAGAACTCCAAAGATTCAAAACCTCAAACAAAGGCATTTTTCCATTTTGTCCTGATCCTGAAATTATGAATCTTAATTCTGAATACTGCAGCTGAAGGAAGCAACATCCCACCGTGTTAAACCCTCTTAAGGGTTTCAATTACATCAAATCTCATTCTTGTGGAAACTTGAGAGTACAGGCTCATTCCATTCACTCAATCTGTCCTTACAAACCAATCCTCTAATCCCAGGAATAGAAACCAAACTATACATTGTAATGCATGTGTGATCCCACCAAAGCCCTAGACAATTGCAGCTGGATTCTTAGACTGTATTACTTCAACACCCTGATCAACAATCCATTTGTCTTCCTAATTCTCTCCTGTACCTTCGAGGTAAGTATTTTGCGTTGTGCACGCAAAGGTACCAAAACCTGTTCGAAGGCTATGCCGATCAAAAGAGAAAAACCTCAGTTTTCCACATTATGCTGTCATCTTCACGGTGATTCACAATACCTATATAGTCACATTTGCAAACAGTGTCCTTCCGCATCTAACAGCTTACTTTCCTACCTAACTGTGTAGGCACAGCGATGAAAGTGAAGTCAGACTATTATTTGAAACCTGCTTTCCAAAAGGTGAATTCCAGTTCCCTCATCCCCTCCATCACTAAACAGCTTATCATGTATTACCCCCATCCTCTTAGCTGCTTCTGTGACAGAAACCCACATGAGCTCTTGATTCTTGACCTTAAATAGCTGGTGTCCCACGCTCTACTGGCTAAGCGCTTTCGGTTCTCTGTGTCATTGTTGCCTTAGTGTTCACCATCACCTCTGTCTTTGTTGACGTTAATGAGCTCTCAGCTAAGCATGACCTCACTCCTGGCCGCACTCTTCCCATTTCCGATCTGGCCCAGACCCAGAGTCCTCTGGGTAAGCTTGTTCCTTGAACCTGACACCTTGAACACCTCCAGTTTAAACTGATTCGTACCTGCTGGCGATGCCCTCAGCTGCTTGCGTTCTAAATCCTGGGACATCCTCACTAAACCTCTTCACCTCTTCTCCCTGCAAGACTCTTGGTAACATTTACATCATCGGCCCTAATATCTCACCACACTGCTCAGTGTCGAACTTCGCTGGAATGTTTTCTTTAGTATCTGAAGGCACTATATCAATGCAACGTCTTGTTGCTGTAAGCTTCAGTGGCTACATTCAAACCTCCATATTGTCTTCAGCTCCTTTGAGATCTCTCCTGCTGGCATATTCCTCTGCACCTGGTCATTACCTCTGCCCTCATTGAGCTGCACGGAGGCCCAAGCCCTCTTTTTAAACATTATTGTTTGTACATGAGTGTTAATCCTTCCCTGGCATCAGCCATTGTTCTCTAACTTTCCCAAGATGTCCCCTACTCTTCCAACTCCAGCACCTGGTAGCTAGACCATTACTCACCCAGAGCACTCAAATTTCCTCCCCAAACACCTCTGCTCTTCACTTGTCTCACCACTCCCTCAGAACATAAGTCGTTCATTTGGACGTTTGCCTCTCCATGCCCTTTAACATGGAGGTATCCATTTCTCATGTCTGATGGGTCCATTCTGACTGTTGACTGCAAAATCCAACAGTCCCTCAGCCAAACGAGGAAACCTCTGAACTTGGTGTTTACACCACACTGGTCATTTCAAATGTGTCAAACACAAGTCAGTTACAGATGGCGCCTGATATTCTACAAGAACCCTATAGCACGATGTTTCACAGTGGAATTACCTTTTACTCAAAGGCATTAATTAACATAGAACGATCAGTGAAACCACTTCACTGGAGTCAGCATCGTCAGAACAACAATAACTTGAAATTTATACTGCACCTTTAAATATCTTCAGGAGCTCTATTAAACATAACCTGACACCAGGCCATATACTGAAACATTAGCGTAGGTGGTAATTCTACTTGGACAAGGGGATTAGGGTACATGGGTTTGACACTCCCAGTGAGAGTCAGCATCTTGAGGGAAAAAGTGGGGTCTGTGGAACTGCATCCACACACCCTGTTAGAGCCCACCACCTTCATGCTAAGGAGGAAGTGGGAAACTTTAAAAATAAATAACCCCTCAAATGTATTTTATTATTACTCTTTACAACAGAATAAGACACTAGCTGATGGGGCTATTGGGAATAAGGGTCAGAGAGTGGGACAGAAATTAAGTCAACAATTTAGTGTGTAAAAGACCAGTATTTTAATTTTCAGATGGGAAAAAAACACTGCTTTAAACCAAGGAAAGAGATGCTGAAGTTTTGAAACAAGTTACTGAGACTCACTGGTAGTTACACAGTTGCTTTGTGCATGCAGTGGAGGGGTGGGTGGAGGGATGGGTGGGGGCAAGAAGAGGAAAGGTATGATTGTTGGACTCAGCATCATGAGTGTGCGTTCAGGACAGCTTTGCTCACAGTCCGTTAGATTGAAAGACCTGATCTAGACAACTGCCTGTGATTTGAAATGCTCTGCTATGATGACTCACTGATTGGTGAGCAGTCCGCGTAAGCAGTGTACGGCAGAAAGTCTCCAAAGCGCTAAAGAGTTGATCCCTCTCTCTTTGTAGAAAAACAAAGAATTAGAAGATTGCTCACTTTTCTCAATTCCCATTTGCTTAGAAGTTGCCTATCAGTGACTGAGATACTACCACCCTGTAATCACAGAATCCCGAGAGTGAAAACAGGCCATTTGACCCAAAGTCCACACCGACCCTCCAAAGAGTATCCCACCCATTCTCCTACCCCCCGGTACAGTTCCCCTGACTAATGCACCTAGCCTACGCATCACTGAATATTATGCGTAATTTATCAAGGCCTATTCACCTAACCTGGGACTGTGGGAGAAACCCAGAGGAAACCAACAAAGGGAGAATGTGTAAACTACACACAGATAGTCACCAGAGGGTGGAATCGAACCTGGGTCCCTGGCGCTGCGAGGCAGCAGTGCTAACCACTGAGTCACTGTCCGCCCCATATGTTCAATAAAAACTGGAAAGAAGATCGGAGGAGGACCCAGAAGCAGCAAAAGGATACCTTACCTAATCTTGCAGACTCGGTGCTATTGAACGGTGTTCCCCTAATATTTTTCTCTATGTTTTTTCTCTTGTTTGTTCATCTGTCTGTATGCGTGTTTAGGGATGTAACAGGTAGGGCTTATGTCAGAGAATTGTAAACTGATTTTTTTTGGCTTGTGGTCAGAATTGATTTATTTGTAATCATAGTAGCTTCTTCCAAGTACAGAAACCAGTCAGTATTTTCTGTTAACTTCAATTCAGCAAACAGAAACATAGGGGACTTTGAGCAACTAGATTAAATCTTTAACTTTCCTGACAACCTCAGGAGTAGTGGGTCTTGAGTATTAGCGTAACTTTCCAAGAGGATTATTACATCTACTTGACTAATTCAAGTGACTGATGTGTGTATACTGTTATAATTAAACTTTGCACTACGCATTGTAGGAGGGAAAAATAAACAGTAACTCTTTCACAAGGATTCGTTGGTAACCTCAGGATTTCATTCCCTCCACTTAATTAAAAGGAAACTTTGCAATACTTTAGGGAGATCCCATTTGTGATAGAAACAATGAGAGCTTAAATTTAACAATTCATCTTTTTGGCACATCATTTGCAAAGTTGGCATTTGCTTTTTAAACCAAACAAATTAATTAAAGGGGCATTCCAGGTCACTCCACCAGGCATGTCAGAGTCAATCACATTTGGAGGCAGATACAGGCCATACTGAATAAAGACTTCAAATTTTTTGTTTTAAAAAGGCAATGAATCACCTGAGTTTTCCATAGCAAACCAGCAATTTCAACAGTCACTCTTAGAATGCCACTTTCTTCATCCTGAACATAAATACTAGAACTGCCAGGGTAGGATTCAAATTCTCAGTTTCTGGATTGCAAGTCCCAATAACATCACCGTCACATGGCGGAAGGACATGGGAAGGAGACAGGGAGCCAGGCAACTTAAGGAGCAAAAACAAAAGCACCTCACCACCGAGGTACCTCTGGAGTGTGACCATTGCAATACAGGAATGCAGCAATCTACGCACAGGGAGATCTCATAAACGAACATTCATGTTTTTACAACATGACAGTCTTTTTTAAACAGAGATGCAGGCCTAAAGATAAATTTTGATCAGGCCACTGGTTTGCTTGTCTTCAAACAAAGGTACACAGAATCTTTCACATTCAATCAGGGAGCAAATACAACCTGATAGTTCAATGGCTCATCTGAAAGGCAGCACTAGATAATTTCACTTATAATTCCTACATTAACTGGATCTTGCCTTGTATCATTGACTAAATACTATTTGCAATGACCTACCATTGACTTGGGCTTTGTGGTTGCCACCATATTGGCCAAAGTGTCCTCCTCATCCACTTGACCGAAGACGTGAGCATCGTACGCAACCGTCATAGAAACCTCTTCCATCATTTTGGCAGAAAAGTAACGAATTTTAAAAAATAATAAATTAAATAAATAAATACCACCTAAGTGGAGGGAAAAGTGTCAAGAGACTGAAGAGTCTGCAATACATCCACTCTGGGCACTAAAATGGGTCGTGGTGAAGGAGCAGATCAAGATCAGTCTTCTTTCCTCGAAACATGGGTTATGCACCACAGACTCCATCAATTGACGGCATAGTAGCTCCCATTGACAGAAACCCGAGAGAGTGTTGAATGGTCGGAGTTTTAATTAAGTGTGTGCTCACTCTTTCCACATCTGTGCTGAACCCCAATTCTGAAGCGGCGCTTCCAAATTCAGGAGATAAACAGTTCAAGAGACGGGGGTAGACGCGGATTAAACACTGTCTCATCCCTTGGAGGGGAGGGAGATCCTCAACTGCAGCCTGCTGACCACTTCCTGCCTGCCGTCTGCCAGAATTCAGAGCAGGGATTGAAGAGCTCGGTGGCCGGTTAGCACTGGCTGCTCCGAGCGCACGTTCCTTTGAGGGGGTGGGCTTGGCGAGCAGTTTAAACCGTCATAAACGACATCCTGTGCCTCTGGACAGAGTGAATGCAGAAGCCGCGGAGGCTGAGTTTCAGAGAGCACGTGTTCACGCTCACTCTCACACATCGATTATCTGAGGCTCTTCGTGTACACACACACACACGAAAAGAAAACAGCAGCACAACCACAAAGAAATTGTGGCAGTGGGCCACCTCAAAACTGCCTTAACTATTTCCTGGTTCAGATCATTCCCTCCGCAGGTGTCTCAAGAGATTCCAGGCTTGAATCAACTGAATGGTATTTTGCAGTCCCTTGAGAGCGCGAGCCCCCCTGCAGGAGGGAGTAGCAGGCTCTTTAGGGGAGTCAAGCCGTCAGGAGTTTCTGGAAAGGTTGCCTGCCATTTTTCACAACATAAACTACCTGTTCCACAAGAGGTGAAAGGAGCTGCAGCCAGTGCCTGTTCCCACAGTGAGCTCTCTCCGTCTAAGGCGACTGCAGCTTTTCTTAACACTGTGCGAAACCAGGAAGCAGCAGCGATCAAAAATAAACTTTCAGATGCTCTAGATTCCTCCCTAATTCACGTGCTCTCTTTCAAGGAGTGGCTTGTTTCGGTCTATCAGTTCCTAAGGGCAGGTTAATCAGAGACAGAGAGAGAGAGAGGCAGACAGAGACAGAGAGAGACAAACAAGGGAGGGGAGGGGAGAACCACAGACAGACAGAGACACACACAGACACAGAGAGAGACAGAGACAAGAGAGAGAGAGACAGACGCACACAGAGAGACAGAAACATAGACAGCAAGAGACTCAAACAGACAGAAGGCTGGGGGAGGGCAGGTGGGCAGGAGTGGCCCTGTGAGGCTCAGTGCTAGCAGTCACAATCAAAAGTAGTACTGCTCCTCAATGTAACTTCAACTGCGAGAGAGGGAGAAACTCAGAAGGAAACACAGTCCGTTAATTAGGCAACACCTACTTGAAGATGAACACAAGAAGCTTAAGTACAATTTACAGATCGTTGGAGGGTGGATGGGGTCGGAGGGTGAGGAGAAATATTTGACAATTTGCTGTTCTTTAACAGTCCAGCCTTTCTCATTTATATAAAACATTTCAGGACCTCAGGCATGTCCCAAAGCTCTTCAGTCAATGAAGTATTTAGAATCATAGAAACAGACCCTTCGGTCCAACCCGTCCATGCCGATCAGATATCCCCACCCAATGTAGTCCCACCTGCCAGCATCTGGCCCATATCCCTCCAAACCCTTCCTGTTCATATATCCTTCCAGATGCCTTTTAAATGTTGCAATTGTACCAGCCTCCATCACTTCCTTTGGCAGTCCATTCCAACACGCAGTACCCTCTGCATGAAAATGTTGACCCTTCGACCCCTTTTATATCTTTCCCCTATCAACCTAAACCTATACCCTCTAGCTCTGGACTCCCCAACCCCAGGGAAAAGACCTTGTCTATTTACCCTATCCATGTGCCAAGTATACTCATCGCTGCAATGTAGGAAATTTATCTGTTCGACGACAAAAAATTGTAGATGCCAGAGATCCAAAATAAACAAGAAATCAGAAAATATTGGAGAAACTCAGTGGGTCTGACAGCATTTGCAGAGAGAAAGCAGTTACTGTCCCAAGTCTATTGATTCTGAAGAACAGTCACTAGAGACTTTTCTCTGTACAGATGCTGTCAAACCTGCTGAATTTCTCCAGCAATTTTGTTTATGTCTGAAACAAACATCTGTCAGTTTGTAAATAGGATGATCCTGCAACCAGCACCATGATAAATCACCAGATGGTATGTTTTAGTGATGTGGACAGACCTTGCACATTCTTAAGCTTCCCCCCACCTGAGGAGATAGATGTGGCCTTGATTTAAACATTCATCAAAGGTTGGCACCATTGACAGTGCAGCACACCCTCAGAATCCAATGTCTTGTTGGGTAATGAAGCCCCTGCAGTAAGGACTGGAACCTAGAGGCGAAAGTGGTACATGCTGAGCACAGTCGGTGAATGAGAAAAAGGACAGATATTCCAAGTAGCTGTACTCTCCATAACTTCTACGGATAGGTGTTCATGGTACCTCAATCTGACAGCTGCTTCAGGCTAGCATACAGAAAGTGTTTCAGGAATGCTGCACATACCAGTTATACCTCCACATAGCATTGCCTGGTGGCGCACAAGGAAGGAGCCAACGGGAAGATACTGCAGCTCAAAAGTAGTGAAGTCACGACGTACAAGCTCCCAGTGTCACATCCTCAGCACACACACTGCTTCCACTGTGGCTGGGACTATTTGGTGCACACTCCTGCAGAGGATGAGTTGACAAGGCTTCTTCCTGAAATGGAAAGCTCTACATCTCGCCTTCTTCTAGACATCACCTTTCAGGATCTTTGTTAAAATCCAAATCGGCCTCGAGACATTACACTGCAAATCTGAAGGGCAATGATAGCTACAGAATGTATAAAATTAGGACAGGCTGTGACACGGAATGTGGAGTAACACTTTACATATTAATCAGTGAACAAGTTTCCGTGCTCATCACAGTAAGACTATCTGAGGCTGCTGTCCATGTTTAATAACTCCACGTTAGCCTAAGTGCCAGTCCGAAACATAGTAAAGCCTCCTCTAGCCTTTTAAACAGGAAGTAAAGCTCCCTCTACACTATCCCCGTCAAACTCCCTCCCTAATGGAACTGAAAGTCAACCCACAGCAGGTGGATTGCAGCAGTTCAAGGAGGGAGCTCACTGCCAGCATCAGGGCAACTAGGGATGGGCATTAAATGCTGACCAGCCAGAGATGCCCATATCCCACAAATGAATTTTCTAAACTCTCAGGATAGGAACAGCATGGGGTTACATCCAGAGTAAAGCTCCCTCGATACTGTGCCCATCAAGCACACCCAGGACAGTGGCAAAGCTCAAAAGGGAGTTTAGAAAGAGGTGGGGAAATTTGTCTTTACTGATGACAACTTGACCTCAGCAGAGCCTAAAGCCCCTTATGGCAATCAATTACTAATGAAATGCTGTCACTACTTTTGTAAGGAAATGTGGGTCCAGACTGCTTCCAAAAATAGCAATGAGATAAATGACCAGATTATCTTGCAACAGTGGCCAAGCGGACAACATTCGCAAGAACAGTTTGGTTAATGGATGCGGTGTAATAGAAGAATTTCTCCGGCTCTTCACCTATTACTTAAGCCTTT